>NC_136949.1:11676072-11696072 GCF_949987615.1 Pollachius pollachius | reverse complement strand
AAAAAAGGAAATCATAAAAGCCAGCTTGTGGCACAGACGGGGCACACTGCAGTCGGGCATGCAGATTAGAATGTGTGCATTCACGTATGTGTGCGCCTGATTATGCACAAGCTGTGCATTTTATGAGTGAGTGTCGCAGCAAGGGAGAACATTGCTCTGTCAATGTTTGATGTCGATGTACTGTCTGACACCAACATCTGCAGTCAGCTCGGTTATTATTCTAGTTGCAGAAGAGTCTTCTGGGTTTGGGCCAACCTTATATATTGGCTATTGCTGCTATATGGCCTTGGTATGCAGTTCCCTTTCCCCTGCTCTTTTCAATACAAATGGAAGGGGTGGGTGGGGGGTATGACACTTTATCACTTTCCACTAGCAGTGGGTGACACATCACATTTCTCTTCATATTAAAATCAGTATATTTTTTTGTTGTAATGAATGCTTAGAAATGAATGAATTCAACAGTTATTGAGAAAATGTCATTACTGTGAAAAGCGTGAGGTCATTAGGCATGGTTAAAACTAAGGAACAAGTGATTCATGTTTAGACCGAGTAACATTCCAGGTATTACATTAAAAGACACCATTATCCAAATGTTTCCAGTTTGATCATGATCCCGTTTGTCTAGCCAATTACTGTCTGGTACGTGTCTGGGTCTAAATTTGTCACTGTAGTGCCAGATAACAACACTCGTTTGTTGAACCAATTATTCAAAAGGATTCTGTAATTGTAAGGGCTATTTTGAGTTTGTGTGAAAACAAAAACCCCAGGGGGAGCAGATGGCAGGCAAAGTGCTTCATCCATGACACCGGATGGTCGATTTAGTATCCCGACTTAAGAAAGGATGTTGATTGAATAGCACTGATGTGCTGACAGAGTGCTGTTACTTGTTATGTGGCTATATTTACCTCCGCCCAAGTGTGACAATCCATTAACTTGGAGCAACTAACATGTCACTTTAGCATGCGCCAGCGATCGCTCATCAATGCATAACGGCTACGCGTTGCAGACGCGTGTCGACCAAACACACAGCTCACACACCACTCATATGGACACGCGGGCACCCATCATCTCTGGCAGAATGCAAAGGACGAGGGCACACATACATCAGATTCTCAAGCACGAGTCTGTCACACTTGTCACGGAGTCTGGCATTTGCATTTAGATACATTCTGCTGTATTCATACGCTGACACACACATGCACAAGCGCAGGGCTGGCGATTTGGGCCCTTGTTATCTTGGCAATCTTGTTGTACGAGCTTCCATCGCTGCACTTAAGTGGTCTCTCAAGAGAGCGGGAAGAATAACTCAGATTACAGTATTATGGTAAAGAGAACAATACAAGTACACCCGCCTTCTTAAGCATAGCTCCCCACGCCCAGCCCTGTTGAGACCCAACACAGAGTAACCGTGGTTAAAAGTCCAAATATAACACTCACCTAAAAGGAACTTCTGTGGCTATTAAGTAGGATATTAATATTTATAGTGTCTGCCCATTTAGTTCTGTGTGTGTGTGTGTGTGCATGTGCGTGTGTGTCTGCACAAAATCGAACCACAGCATAGCCCACTGCAGCTTCTGCCTGGCTGTATGGAGCACAAACTATAAAATGGCATGAATTAGATATGAGCTAGGATAGACACATCGCACATTCCTGTTTGTTTAAGCTGTTGCCGCCACCACCGCCAACAAAACCAACACCTGCCACTTCTACCTGCTGGCTCGCTCACACTGTGCAGAGATTAGAGGACGGAGAAACCAAACAGCATATCCAGATGCAACAGGAAATAGATGTCACAGTAATATAGTGCGGCAGCTTCGGCTGGAAAGAACAGACAAAGTTGGATGCTGTTATCATGGTCGATCAACAGCAGGTCTGGCGCTACGCCGTGGATTGGATCTCTGACTGGGTCTATATGATGACATGGACATACAGGGCTGTATAGATGGGGGGTGTGCAGATACAGGACAGAGCCGGTCCCACTCCACTTGCGCTGATTGATTTCCCATCAGTTTTGTATCCCTGATAACTGCATGGCTGGAGGCCTGCGATGGCTCCAATATCTCACCGCAACCCTGTGCAGCTGGGCTCTTTGTGTGTGTGTGTGGGGAGGGGTGTGTGTGTGTGTGTGTGTGTGTGTGTGTGTGCGTGTATGTGTTTCCGTCCCATGTGTGTGAGTGCATCTTTGTGTTTCCTTCAATCTATGAAGTGAAAAGGTTTGTGTGGGTGTGTGTGCTCGCTCAACCCAGCCTGGTCCAACACACAATACGTCGGTCTGCACTACTGCTAGTGATACACGCTGAATGCTAAACACGTCTCCACCCACCGCTACAGCTCACTCCTCCTCTCACGACACACACTCACATCGCCAAATAGTCTCGGGTAACAAATTAGCTGAGACAAACAATAAGAGGAGACAGAGATAAGGGAGGAGACTTTCAGTTTCTCTCTTTTTGCGGAAAAAATGCGCAGGGAAGATGTCCTTTTTTCCCCCTACTCATTTATCTCAAGCTAACCTAATTGCGATGCAGAGCTCACGCAAACACGGCGATCGGAATGAGGGCTGGTGTGCGTCAACGTGTCTTTTGTCTTTTGACCTTGGTTTGAAGGTGCTTCAGTCAGCTTAATGATATGACCCCCCCCCCCCCCCCCCTTCCCCTCCAGTCTGGGTGGAGGCCTTAAGGCAGTAAAGGATAGCACTACAGTAGAAGTGAAAGGAGATGGATCTTCTTCTTGGTCCTGTTCACCTCCATGTATGGAATCCCATCAGCTGAATGTTTTCTTGTTCTCATCTTTTTTAAGGAGTCCATTTATTAATTACCTCCAAAAACATAGCACTTTCCTTGCTTGTCTCTGCTGACAGGGTTGGGGTCATATCTCATTGTTACGTATGCATCTCATCGAATGCCGAAAACTAAACAGGATTTTCTCACAAACGTTTTTAGGGCATGGTAAGAAAATGTTTAGCTTTCATGACTCTTGTTTAGTTTGTTGAATTGTGCGTCTTCTGAATAAATATGTATAGATATTGTTTTGTGTGTGGGTGGGTATTTGTGCCTATGTCTGCGTGTGCTTGTTTGTGCATGATTAAGGAAAACGCAAAAGAAAATGGTGTCAGCTTATTCTCTTGAATTATGTTTCCCCAAAACTGCGGTACCATTTGCATAGGACGATGTGATGCAAATGAAAGCACTGACTGCGTGGCTCACTAACAAGGTTGGTGTTTTTGATCCATAATTAAACAGTGTTTTCCTTTCATAGAGTTTGTGGTGCTAAAGCAGTGAGCTGGTTGCCAATGGATGTTTCCCCCCCCCCCCTTCTCACCCCGGCCCCGTTATTGGATATTACGGCCCTGCTATCGATCGTTGGTGCAGTTTGGCTATTGATTGGGAGTGGACGCCATGATGTCGGACGAGGGGTGAGGGGGAGGGGAGCGATTACAGCGCCCAGAGTAGCGTCCGAAATACCAGTGGCTGAGAACGTATGGATGAATGGATGGATACGGAGATGAGGGGATGGAGAGGTTGAGGGGCGTGGCCCAACATCGCCAACTGAGTCTGGTTGGTGCTGTTGCGGTGGCGGCGCCCGGTCGCAGCACAGAGCCAAAACTGTAGCACAGTCGTATAGCCGCATCGCTCCGTAACAACAAAATGACAAAACCTTTGCAAGGGGAAAGAGCATTGGCATAATTAATTTCTCCCTCCCTCGCCTTCTTGCACACAAACACACAGAGACACACAGACACACACACACACAGACACACTCTCTTCCGCTCCCCATGGAAGCCACAACAGCAGTTAGATGAGTTCAGAGTGAGTAAGCACATTGACTATTCCTGACACGTGCCCCTGCCCTCCCCTTGTCTCCCCCGCCACCACCCCACACCCCCTCTCATTGGTGCAGTTCATCTCAGCCTAATATTCTCTGTGACAGACATTGCCTTGCCAATTGTCTTCATTTGATCATTTCAATTGACCACAATTCACGGCGGAGGCGATGGTGGGGATGTAGGGGAAGGGGGGGGGGGGGGGGGGGGGGGGGGGTTTCTGTCGGCTGATGGGCGAGATGAGAGAGAGAGAGAGGGGTTAGAGAGTGTGCATGAGTGACTGTAAAGGCGAGATAGGATGCAGATTGAAAGTGTGAGTGTGTGTGTGTGTGTGTGTGTGTGTGTGGGGAGGGGGGGTGATGGCTAGGAGGTTGTGTACATTGGGGTGGTGGGGGACGGCTCTCTCCCTCTCCCCGTGGCTGGACGGCCTGTCCTGTGATGGTGTGTTTAGAGCAGTGATTGCTTCCTGCGTGGGGAAAGGCCCCGCATTTTAAGTGGCTCATAAATGGGGATCTTGTGCCTGCTCCCTATACTGGCACCCAGCCATTTAACTATTCATCCATCCATCCATCCATCAATTCATCCGTCCATTCATTCATTCATTCATTCATCCATATATCCATTCATCCATCCATTCATTCATCCATACACCAATTCATCCATCCATCCATTCATTCAGCCTATTTATCCATCCATCAATTCATCCGTCCATTCACCCATCCATCTATCCATTCATCCATCCATTCATCGGCATGGTTACTAGAAACAGGCCCTGGCCTGGCACGCCAAATGCAATCAGATCCCCCCCCCCCCCGTCCCACACACGCACACAGCCTAGCTCTGAGAGGCTGGCGGGGGGGCCCCGGAGGGTTTTTCGTCATCCCCCTCATCATCATCTTCATCATGTGACACACGCCGCAGAGAGGTGTTAGAATGAGCTGCGGGAGACGCCGCTGCCGCTGCCTCGCACAGCCACCGCTGCATCAGTGTGGCGGCTGGCGGAGCGCGCTCCCCTATGGAAACAAGTCTCCCCCCTGTGTGATTGGTATAGGGGGAGGTAAGCACGGGGATAAATACCCTCGGATTCAACGGTGCCTATGTCCCCCTGGTCGTTGGCTGCTTGGTTTCGGAATAAAAGAGGTGTGTGCGTGTGCGTGTGCGTGTGTGTGCGTGTGTGTGTGTGTGTGTGTGTGTGTGTGCGTGTGTGTGCGTGTGTGTGTGTGCGTGTGTGTGCGTGTGTGTGCGTGTGTGTGTGTGTGTGTATGGGGGGGGGGGGGGGGGAGTCAGGAGCACTGTCCTCCATACTGAAGGCTTCCGATTGAAATAAATCTCAGCTCTCTGTTTTATTGGATAATAAATTGGGCATGAACGATGGATATGTGCGTTGTTGTTTATCCTTTTAATAAAAGCAGAGTGTTCCGTACAATTGGCCTTACTGCTGCCTGTGCGGTTTAAATAATTCAGAGGCAGATCAACACACAAAAGCAAAAACGTAAATGCCAATTCATGGTTTGGTGTTCTGCAAGGACACAGAAGACGATTGTGTTGTGAGCCATTATTTCTATTCTCCTCCCCACTTCAGTCCTGCCCGTTCTCTTGCTGAGTGGAGATTGTAGGTTGTAGGTTGTAGGTTGCCACACATGCAATCATCAACTTAATCATTATTAAACTCCAAGCATGCCTAATATAAATGTAGGATTACATTTGTGTGTGTGTGTGTGTGTGTGTGTGTGTGTGCGTGCGTGTGTGTGTGTGTGTGTGTGTGTGTGTGTGTGTGTGTGTGTGTGGGCGCGCGCGCTCATGCGTACCCGTGGATACCTATGGGAGCTTGTTAGAGCACTGCTGGCCAAAAAAGAAAAGAAAATCATTCCTGGCACACACGGGCGGTTTTTCCTGACTTACATCATCATCAGATTACATTTCGAGATGTACGAGTTGGCGTGACCCGCTGTGCGCATGAAGACGTCTAGCACCACGCGCGCACGTTGGTTCGGCGGACGGGGTGCTGTCTTGATGCTGTCATCGTGATGAGTGGCATGTCAAGAGAGACTCAGCTTCGCCGGGGCCTTAACTTCTCCCGCGGTAACTCCCGCTGGCGCAGAGCCAAGGGTGAAACGCCTCGTGCCCGTCACGAGCTGCATGGCTTCCTTTGCAGACGGGAGGCACGAGCCGCTGCTGAGCGGACACGCGCTGACTCTTCAGAATAAAGAGCTGCCACAAATAGCGCCACGAGACTTTTTTTTTTTTGCTTTACTCCCATAGTGGGAAAAAATACAATAGAATTTCAACGTTTTGGGTATTTGATTCGGAAAGATTAGGGTAGGCTTACCAGTACTTCCCACACATATGCCGTTACGTATAATTGAAAGGGCTTGGTGCATTCATCATCATTTATGTATTTTTTTATTTTTTTATATAGGCTAATGTTAACAGGTACGCCTAGATAGAACAGACTTCCCACACCGTCTCAAAACCCTTGAACACGGTTTCAACAACAACATAAAGAAGTAGCCTAACAAACGCAATGTCCAATATTTTGCCTGTAAAGTTAGAAGCGCAACCGGAGGCAGAAACAGAGGCAGAATACTGCGGCGCAGCGATTTTAAAGACAAAATAGTGCAGTATCTGGCCGTAATACATTTAAAACAGCGGAACATTGAAAGAGAAAGCACACATGAATAAGCCCTGTATCTTCCATGACCAACACGGGAAGCGGGAACGATGTCAGTGTGACCCACTCCTCGTGCTCGTGAAGCCGTGTTAACGCACACACGCACACACACACACGCACACGCACAGGGCGATAGCATGTTCCGAAACTGTTCTGGTCCCTCAACACAACCACCGCCGATAGAGAGGCAGAGAGAGAGCAACAAAAAAAGAAGCTAAATATACCGAGGTCGGTGGTTTCTTTTTCGTTATCAAGTACATAGGCTTACCTCTAGTGCTTATTCTCCGTCCAGAGTGCTGAATATCGCTATTCCCGGGCAGTGCCCTGGAGACGCTTAGTAATCCGCTGAGAGCCACTGAAACGCAGTCCAAGTCATGCGGCCGTAAGTTACATCGAAGAGCCCCCCCCGATCCCACTTCTAGCCGAGCACAACACGGGGAAAGGGAAAAGATGAGGGGAAAATAGAAATGCAAACCGACAAATTGCAGGTCGCCTTTAGGGACTATAAAGCTGACTCTGGCTACGGGCTGCTTTTGCCCGGGTATAGTTTGGTCTGCTATACGCTATTTGCTTCTTTCCACAGGCAACCACAACCACCACCACGCTTCTCTCGCTCCCTTCTCTTCTATTTCCACCAAGCCTCACTCCTCTTTCCCATCCTCCCCCTCTCGACCCCCCCCTCCCCTCCCCTCCCCCTCCCCATTCCTCTCTCTCTCTCTCTCTCTCTCTCTCTCTCTCTCTTTCTCTCTCTCTCTCCATCCCCACACGGGAAGGGAGCTGAATAGAATTTATAGTCAATATACTTTGTGAGTGTGATAATGAATGGTATTTTGTGTCTTTGCATTCCTTTATCACATCAAAATGCTGTAGTACATGACAGCAGCACTCATAAAAGGTTTAAGTGGGGGCTGTGGCTATGTTACATTATTAGCTGACAAAAAATCCCATCCACTGACTACCTAATGCTATTTGCAATCAATGAGAGACAAGCAAAGGGAAATCCAACGTGCCTTGCCACTAGTTATTCTGTCACTAGTTATTCTTACGCTGTTCAAGTTATTGAGGAACACAAACATATTTGCAGCCCAAAAAAAAAAGTTTTTTTTTATTCAAGCCACTTGAGAGAAGTCATAGTCTTGATAACATCCTGATATCCACTTTTACCTTTTGCACCGATGATATTTGGCTGTGCTATGGCCTTGGCTATGCAGTAGCTTATTCAGAAATATGGCCCCAGCCTTGGGTTCTACCGATAAAATTTCAGCCAATCAGACGCTCTCGCTCCCTTCGCTGTTGTCGAATCCGCTTCGAAAAAAAAAGCCATAACAAATGTATGAGGAAAGCCGTCCGTGTTGGGCTTCCTTTTTCATCTTTTAACATAGTTGCTCAATCTATCCCAGATTTAAAACAGTTTTCAGTGCTCCGTAAATTGCTCCACTTTTCATGGCCTCCTCAGTCCTGTTTTTAAGCGCGGAAGAGAGCGGTGCTCCTTGTCATGCTGAACCCAAAGTCCCCCCCCCCCACCCCAGATGGTTGATATCAGCGTGGTCTCACGAGCACAACTTAATGCCCATTTTGGCGTTAACAGCGCGGAGAGAGAGAGGGTGGTGTGACGTAGCATCAGGGGAGCTTTGATGGTGAGAGATCTGAAGGTTATCTTCGCCTCTTTTTATTTTTTTCTATCCCCATCCACGTCAAAGTGAATGCAGAATGAGAGGTGTGAAATATTGAGCTTTCCCCCCGACGGTCGACATAACTCTACACCTCTGCAGCCTCCATATGTCACTTTCCCTTATTCTTTCTATCTTTCAATAAGCCGAGTGTATTGGTGTTCCAGGGAAGGCCATTCTTTGGATGTTTTAATCTGAGCCATGTACTTCCCTTTCAGACCGTTTTCTCTGAAACTACAAGCCGACTGCTGCAGAGTATACGTCTGCAGCACATATGCTTTTCCCGCTCAGCACTCTCAGCCAGACATTGCTTTCAGCGATCAACCCCGAGCCGCCCCTCTCTCTGGGGCCTGCGCTGAATTAGCATGTTGCGTTTAAAGCCAAGGCGTTCGGGGCTGAATACCAACACACAACTCGTGTGTATGAGGTTTGCGTGTCAGCAGGTACGAGTGCTGGTTTAGCTGCTAGCCTGCTGGCTAGCTCTGCCGTGCAGGCTAGGCTTAGCAGCGCCTGATAAACTTGACCCATTGTGGGTTTCTTTTTTACAAAAAACCAACCCCGTGTATGGCGCAGGAAGATTAGTTGGGGGGGATTTGACATGCTCTGGTTGCCCTTGCTTCGCTCCCGGTCTTCCATCACTCTCTTTCCAAAGTTTTGCTCCTTCTCCCTCATTAAGCTTCAACATAACAGGAGATGGTACTTCCTTTTGGGTAGCGCATGCACACGGTTCTGTGCACGTCAAAAGATGAAACACACCCGGCTTTACTTTCTGAGGCTATGGGTCATTGCTGAGCTGGTATGGGATCAAACCCGGTGCCTTTCATCTGGGAGGCTCTCCAGCCTGCCATCTGAACCTGGGTCCATAGCGTCGACTGTATCCTTCACCACCAATGTTTTATATTTTGTTGCGTTTACTTTTGCTATTTTTGTATAAAAAAAATCCCCACGAATACATTAGTTTCTGTAACTGCGTGTTGTCCGTTTCTTGCTTGCTCTGCCTCTTTATTATGAGCTGAGCTTGGATTTATTTGCACATTGTAGACCACATAGCTATGGCCGTGGATTTTGCTGTGTTATGGGTACAAAGCAAATTATCAAATTATTTTGTTTATGTGTGGTAGTCCATATTTATCCCAGCCAATTGCATATTGGTTGGAGAAAAAAAAAATACAAAGATAAGTGTACTGTTTTCCTACTAGGGTAGGGTGGTACTAGGGTGGTAAATTGAGTCAGCTTGAAATTAGCATTATTGTGCTATATACAAATGCTTTCTGCAGTAGAGCTGATGAGAACGTTGTCAAACAACATGTTTGGATTGTTTTCCTGTTATAAAATCATTTAGTATTGTATTGTTTCAAGAGGAAATCATGCCGTCATCTCGGCTAATCACATTCTACGATTAAATACAATCAGGTTCATACAAGTTTTCTTCCTAGGGTTACAATATGTATGATTAGTAATCTGGTTTTTAATAGAAAAACATAATGATCCTCATGGCTAATCATAATGAAAGACAAGTACAGATAAGTTAATCCGATCCTCCTTCTGTGGTATGACGTGTGATGACAAGTGACATGTGTGTATTCATCAAATCCAAATTGATATGCCTATCATATATGCCTAACCTATCAATTTCCGGGGTATGTCCCCGACGCCATGCCCCCCCCGCTCCCCCCATGCCCGCCCACACTTGTGGCCCTCCTGGGCTTTCTTTCATCTGGGGCGTAAACATGGCTTCTTACCACTTCAAAAGAGGGGACCTGCAGCCCCTCTCGTCTCCCTGTGCCAGTCCAAGGTGGTCTTACACACACACACACACACACACACACACACACACACACACACACACACACACACACACACACACACACACACACACACACACACACACCACCCCTGACAGAGGTGGGGCAAGGGCGAGCAGCATGCACAGCTGGCTTGTGTGTGTCTGTCTGTCTGTGTGGGAGGGGGTCTTTCGAGGGAAGTTGTACGCATTGACATTTTTCTGTTGGTGTGTGTACGAAGCCCCTGGGAGGATGGGATTGGAGACGTGTGCAAGTAAGAGTGCGTCAAGAGAAGGTCATTCTTTGGTGATTCTGTGTGTGTGTCTGTGTGCGTTTGTGGACTTAGGTGTGCGAAGGTGCGTAGGTGTTTCAGAGCAGTGCTGCTTGCATGTGAAGCGCGCCAGTTTTGGCTCAATGGGCAAGAGTCACTGTGTGTGTTTGTGTGTCAGCGTGTGTGTGTTCATACTAGCAGAGGCAGAGTCTGCTTTTGTGCGTGGACCGAGTGTGCTCGAGAGCGGAAGTGTGTTGCCGTGTGATACAGAGAGATTGAATAGAGGCAAGGTAAGGGGGAGAAAAGGATCCAGTTGTTGAAGGGATTATACGGCGCACGCGTGGCGGCAGCGGCGGCGGCGGCGTCTAGGCCGCTCGCATGCGGATAGACTGATACGTTGGCTCTCGTCGGGTAAATCCAGCAACCGAATTAGCAGAGCACTCCCTCACCGTGTGTGTGTGTGTGGGGAAGATGGGGTGCTCAGTGAAATATCAGCAGAAAAGAGCCGGCATGTCAGTACCAGCGTGATAATGCATTTCTGTTTGTATTTATTAGGCAGGAAGTTGGCATTCGGAACCCTGCTTCTCCTTTGAAGCGGTTTGTGTTTACTTGTGTGTGTGCGCACACGGTTTTGTGTTTGTGGGTATGCGTGTGTGTGTTTGCGTTTGTGGGTATGCGTGTGTGTGTGTGTGTGTGTGTGTGTGCATGTGCGTTTGAGTGTATGTCTGTGCCTTTGCGTTCAGATCATCTAGGTTTGTATGAATTGCCGTGTCGCCGTGTACGCTCAGTAATCTTTTATTTGTCTATGTTTTTGTTTGTATGTGGGTGTGTGTGTGCGCCAGTGTGTGTGAGCGCGCTGATGTGTGCGTGGAGGCGTTGCGGTGCATTAATAGGCTACCTGACACGCTCCCCAGGGAGCACCTGTTACAAGATAAAACACGGCTCAGATCAGTATGTCGAGTTTCTGGCAGAATTATTCTGTGCCGTAAAATCCTTTTCATATCCAGTTCAAATTTGATAACACTGATTGGAAGACACAACTCTGGTCACGTTGGCTGACAGATATTATGGCTTTGATTGGTTTATAAATATAAATCTATCTGTAACTATGATTATTAATGAAGGAATCCCACCCACAGTCATATTTATGCGGCTTTGTCCCTTGTGTTTTCAATGCATTTGCATGCTTTTTGGCAAGATCTGCATATACTGTATGACGTCAGTTTTGCACATGAAATGGTTTTGTGGGGGTTATATATAACGGTAGGAGCAGTGAGCATTCTGGGTTGAATGAAAAAAAAAAAGCAATAGGGAGAGAGAGAGAGAGAGGGGATGGAGGAGAGATCAGAGCACAACTAATTCCAGAGAAGAAGAGAAGGGATTAGCAAAGGGTAGAAGAAGAACGGGGCGTGGGTGGAAGCGGATTGCCTGGCCAGGTAAGCAGTGAGGTGAGGCATAGCCCAGCGGCCCACTCACTACCCAACACACCGGAAAGCTTCTGTTGATTTCCCCCTTTTATTCTTTTTTAAACCTCCCCCAACCCTCACCCTCCCTCGTTCGATTGGCATTATGTGGACTCTGGTGGGATTTCTGCTGCATTTCCTGCTGTGTGCGGTCTGAGGATGTGTGTGTGTGTGTTTGTGTGACTCTCTGTTTGTAAGTGTAACTGTCTGTGTGTGTGTGTGTGTGTGTGTGTGTGTTTGTGTGACTGTGTGTAACTGTCTGTCTGTGTGTGTGTGTGTGTGTGTGTGTGTGTCCGTGTCTGTGTGTGTGTGTGTGTGTGTGTGTGTGTGTGTGTGTGTGTGTGTGTGTAGCATCTTGCTATAGTGGAGCATCTTGAGCTGAAGGTGTGTTGAGGTGTATGTGTGATGCGGGTGGTGGGGGCCTGATTCAGAAGATGTTAAATGGGAACAGCGGATGGCGTGTGGTGTTCCTCGGTCTGATCTGATCCAGCCCTCCAGCACTGCCTGTACAGCCAGTGGTGCTCCTCAGCTCGACTTATGGTAGTGGCCAAAGGGAAGCAGTGGCTCAGCAGGGAACAACCGGTTAGGTTGCTAGTTCTATCCCTGGCTCAAACCAGCAAGTGTCACTCAGCGAGACGCCTAATGCGATATTTATAGCCGCAGCGATGTGCTGTTTGTGAAGTGAGTGGACAGTTCATACACGGCCATTGCACTAATAGGCGCTGTGGCTCCGGCAGTATGCGCAGTCTGCTCTCAGGGCACTTTGTCCGAGTTTTTTGCGACAAGCGACAGACTGCCTCATGACCCACTGGCGAGGGTCGCAATGGTGTAATTTTTTGGTACGCACACGGCGGCTATAAATGAGGTGTGAGTGTGTAGCCACTAATTGTTAAGCGCTATCAAATAAAGTCCATTTGCAATAAAGTCAAGCAGCAGTGCAATGAGCAGGACCAAACAAGGATATTGGTGGATACGGACATGGACAATCATGTCTCTAAAATGAAGCCTCGCCTCAGTGCTTCCAGTTTAACAAGCGTTGCAAAGTGCTTTGCTTGGAATTCTAACTTCTAACTTAATAAACTGTGCTCCATTCTGTCACATCTCCCGACTATTGAGTGTGTACCCTGTGAAAGGAGTATATTAAGGACACATATGTTTAACCCTGATGCTGATTCCAAGTTGTACAATTTCTGTCCCCTCCCAAACCCGTCCCTACAATCCATTTAAATACAATAGTTTATAGGCTAGTTTTGATTAAAACTAGCCTATATCTGTTTGATTGTTATTTTGTATGATTATGTGCAATATGGTACAAATCTCACTAATAACATAATTACAATTTGTCTGACTTTCTTCATAATCGAAAGTTGGGGTGCCTTAGGGCCAAAAAGGTTGAAAACCATTGAACTTATTAATGCCCTCCTCTCCATCCAGGGAAGGAGAGAAGCCTCCTGCTATGGGTTTCCCCAAAGAGTGCTCCCTTTTCTTGGCTTGGATCTGTTGGGAGTTTATCTCCCCTCTTGGGAGGGCTCAGAGTTAGTCAAATCTCTGCCTGTGAATCCCTTTGAGACTTTAACTGTGATTAATAGCGACACAAATAGCCTTCACATGAAAAAAACCCAGAAAGCACTCCTACCCCCTGCTGTGATCGTTTACTGTTTATTTTAGCTGGTGAGCTACAGTTGGGATGTGGAGACTCTGATTAATGGTGACTGGCTTAAGTTTAAGGATATTTGTTTTTTCCATGTATTTATTGCAGTTCTTAACTTCAAAAGAATACATTTATATACAAATCGTCAAACATGATTTCTTACTCTTGCCTCCCATGAGTGAGACTTCGGAGTGCTGGTGACAATCACCACTTGCTCTGAATGAATAAATAATGTAAAATATAAGCCTCCGCACGTGTCCAATGGGAGCTGTCCTTGGTGCTGAAGACAATTGAAACAAACATTAGGTAACAGCTAAGATCCGGGTTGATGAACGCTGTTGAATATTTGTTCATACTACCACTTTCTAAACCATACAATGCTTGCATTGGTCCCTTGGAAGGCTTCCGGACAGAAACATACCTTTTCCAGCCAGTAAGGTCTTCTGCAATGCGGCTCGTCTTCAATGACTGTCTGGACTGCGGGTGTTCATGTACCAAAGCCACATCGCTACCACGGGTTCCCCCCACGCCCAGAGGCCTCTAACCACCAGGGACTCGCTCAGGCCTGGCTCTTGGCCTGGCTGAGGGAGAGCCCTGAGGAACACTGAAGCACCGTGATTAATAACATGAAATATTATTCTTACAATATGGCCCCAAAACAAGATCCAGGAGAGAACGCAACGAGAGAACCAGAGGAGGTAAAGAGAACACGGGGAGAGAGAGAGAGCGAGAGAGAGAGAGAGAGGGAGAGTGAGAGAGAGAGCACCGATTCACATGGGGCCTTGTTTGAGAGCAGAACTTAACACCTGCTCGATGATGAAAGCTGTGTGTAAGAGGGAGCCCGCAATGCTCCCACACTGGGGCCAACGTCAATGGGTTTCCACCCAGACTCGTTAGGAATACAATGCTTTGGCTTTGGCTTACAACCTTTGTGTAGTGAGAAGAGAGAGAAGCAGAGAGACAGAGAGACAGAGAGACAGACCCAGAGAGCGAGAGAGAGAGGTTCTGCTGATCCTCAGACATGGGTTGGGGTGTGTTTCCTCTGTTGGGAGCTGGCAGCGTGAGGACGGCCGGCCTTTCACATCCACAGCACCACAACCGCTCAACACACACAACCAGACACCGTAAAGGGGCCTTTGGGTAAAGAACACGTAACCTGTGTCAAATGCAGCGTGAACAGCAGACAAAAAAACCCGCGGGGCACCAGCCCCCCGGAGCAGGGGGGTTTGAGAACGTGTTTGTTATGCGTGTGTGTTGGAGTGCGAAGATAGGCATTTCATTTGCCTGGTGCAAATTGACATTAGAGTAATCTTTTAATCTTCTTATGGTGCTAACAAGACGGGTATCATTTGTGGGAACCTTGTGACTGAGAGAAATCGGCTTTAAAGTCCAAGGTAAAGAGGAATGCTCATATACAACTTTTTAATTATTTTTTGCGATACTTTTATATATTTTCCGTCGTGCGCTCTGCCTACATTAACATAAGTCTTTCCTTTCTTAAAGACTTATTTAGCAGCCTAAGGCCATTTGCAATAATCTTATGACTATATAGTATACATGTATTCCTACACTCATTCTTGCATTGAGAGCTCATTGTGATTCTGTTTGTTCTCCTTGATCAGTTTCTTGGTCAGTGATAGTTTTGACTTCATTCTCTATGCCATTTACACATTTTCTGTCTATTTTAAATCTATTTTTGCAACTTAAGTCAAATGGATGTGGATTTATACAAACTACTATATCTAGACCGAGTACTGTAAATCTGATATAATATAAAAACATTGTGAATATAGCTCGATTAGTTTTTGACAGAGCGAAATGATAAACTATTCATCAGATTGGACAACTTATTTTTTATACACATACCTAGAGGAATTCATTATGGGGAAACAGCCCACCGTGATGGAGTTGGGTCTGCTATAGGGTCGTAAGGCTTCTGTGAGATTCAACAACATACGGAAGCCCCCCTGAGACGGTACGCTGAAACCTTCTACTCATAGAAATAATTGAGTCTGGATCAACCTGAATCCCGTAGAGTCAAAGAATGGAGTGATTTGTCAGTGAGGCTCATAGACCGTAAGCTGGGCTTTCTATGGGTGAATGTCTCCTTTTTCCAAGCAGAGGCAGACGTGATCGGTTGTTTGTGGTCTTTATCAAGCCTTTTTCCTCAGGGTGGAACAGTCATTGAGTACAACCTTTTGATGAACGACGCAAATATCGAATATATTAAAAAAAAAAGAACAAGGAAAGGTCATTTTATCAGCAGGTCTTTGGAGATGTGTGGATATAGCAAGAAGGAAGAATGATTGGGAGGATTAGAACGCTAAGCAAATTATCTCTCACTCACACACACAAACACACACACACACACACACACACACACACACACACACACACACACACACACACACACACACACACACACACACACACACACACACACACACACACACACACCCTGTCCCGCACACACACACCAAGCCAAGTCAATAGTCAGTAGGCTATGGCAGCGTAGCTTATCTGGCCAAATGTTGACACACTTAAAACTCAAAGAGAAATGTTTACACGCTTAAAACTCCATGAGAGAGAGTTTAAGGTCAACTTCTGTAATTAAACAGTGTCGTTTGAATTGTTTCATGTTATGGTCACCGCAGCCTTTCATTTGAATTAAACAGGCTATCACATGTTAAAAAACATAAAATGTTTCCATTGCGTTCAAAGATAACCAGTTGTTACAAGCAAAGATAAGCCAAATGCCAAAAGGTGATGTAATTGATGGACAATATGTTGACTCTTCGGCTAAAGGTGTAAATTGTATGCTGCTGGATTTCTTATGCATCAGGGTACTAAACTAACCAACATGTGACAACTTTTATTTTTTATTTTTTGAAGTTCTCCATCTGCAATTGTAAGCAGTATTTTATTTCAATTGAATGCAGTATTCAACAAAATAAACACATTTACAAAAAACATCCAAGCAAGATGTGAAACAAGTTGTAATTTTTAGAAAATTGTAGGAAAACTGAATACAATCCCTACACACCAATCAGACTAACTTAGGAACAGACATGCACATGTATACATTTAAGGCTATTTAGCGGACGGTGTTATCCAAAGCAACTTATAACAGTGCATACACACACCGACGACGCAGTCAACCACGCAAGGCGACAGCCAGCCCATCAGGAACAGTTAGGATGAGTTGTCTTGATCGGGGACACCTCAACACTCGGCTAGGAGGAGCAGGGATTGAAGTAGCAACCATTCGGGTACAAGTTACCCCACTCTACCTCCTGAGCTAAGCCTGCACACGTCGGAAACCGGATAGTTTGTAAACTTTCTTTGTTCATAACACCAGCAACTTGAGACCGATTATTGCCTCTCCCGTCCTTGACATTTGTTATGAAGCTATAACCTATAGGGTTGAATTCATTTTGATTCATTAGCAAGCAAGCAAACAAGACATCAGCTCTCTATCCGCACAGTGCCAAGCAAAGGAGGGGGCGACAATTATCTGTCTTTATGACAAGACTTTGTTGAATACTCAATTCTGATTGATCAATCACGGCATTTTATTGTCTTTTATTTCTGAATAGCACACCGCTGCTATGAATAACAGATAGTTGCTACAGTTTCAACACTAGAATTGAACAGTATTTATTTTGGGCTCAACTATAAAATCTTTTTCTTTTTTGTGTGTCTATGTCATTAATTCTGCCAAAGGGAAAGGGGGTCAAAAAGTAAGAGCAGGTTTCCAGAGGAGAGCGTTTGAAGGGGAGGGGGGGGAGAGGGACAGGGGTGGGAGATGGAGGGGGAGATAATTAGAAGACGATAACGAGAGGAGTGGTGGTGGCCGACGCAGATAAGATGGCGAGAGGTGAAGGGCAGAGTGGCAGCGGCGCAGTAATGAGAAAATGAACGAGACACGGAGTGAACACAAAGTACCAAAAAAAGAAGGTAAAGCCAGGAGAAGAAATGGGGTAATTTGAAGCGCTTCGTTATAGGCCACCGGGTCGATAGCCTGGTGTCTTTTAATCTGACTTGTAAATGTTCCCCCATCACTGCCGCCCGCGTCCCCTGGCTCTCGTCTCTCCCCCCCCCCTCTTACATCTTGTTGTTCCGTATTGTATTTTTTTAAACTTTGCAGTTAGGTAGCAACATGACACATGGCCTGGCATTAAATGTCACAACAGATCAGCGTTTGTGGCAATCTTCTCACCGCTCGTGTGGGGGTCAAAGAGCAGCGCGGATAGCGGATAGTGTTCAAGCGTCTTGTCGCGTCCGCATTTGACTTTCAGCTGACCTTCTGCTTTGCTCTCTGTGGATGTTGCTGGATGAAGAACTTGTAGAGTCCGCTGCCATGGTAACTCTTCTAGCCTCATGACCACACATCCTGTTTGACAGTATTATTTACTGGCGATTCATGTTATCCAGTGCACTCAAATCAAATGGGATGTTGTTCTGTTACTGTTCTGGAAACGCAGTGCCTCACGTTATGTTGATCCTGTTATGATAATGTTCGGTAAAGCCACGCAAACATGAACAGCAAGTGAATGTAGCTTCTGTTAAAGCTATTGTTGAAATCCACAAATAATACCAGGTACCAAAAGGTACATATATTTTCTTCCTCCTGATCCTATGTCTGACATCACCAGGGAGCGGTGTGTGTGCCGGTCATCCTGTCACAGTGCCTTCATCCTGGGCTTTTGTTGTCCCTAAGCACATTAACGCGATTCACAGGTTTCCTTTCATCATCATACCTTCTTTCTCTGTTGGATTTAAATAATGGACTCTACCAGACGGTTCTCGGGTGGTCACAATCTTCAGCAGGGGTGGGGTAGGGAGGGAGGGAAAGCGCGATTCCCAACTGAATCACAAGAAAGGCTTATATTCCACTTTTGTGACTTATTTTAATGAGTTTTTTGACAACAATGGTAAGGTTGCAATCGGTATTGAAGGTAGTGTCTAGCACCGTTGACTGGGCCGACAAGGCTTGTGAGCAGGAAAAAAGCATTGCATAACAGCCTTGTGCTCTCGCTTTGAGGTAGCCTAGGTTACAAATTCTATGTTTCGATTTTCAAGAGATATTGATTTGATCATTCTATATACATACTTTGTAAGTGTCTGAACATTAGCATGGGTTAAATTCTGAAGCACGGCAACTGCTAATATATTATGAAAAAACAATAGGGGATTTTGATCTTATATTCTTCAGGTTGTGGCAGCAATCTGCCATAACAATCTGCCTTTTTAGAGTCTTGCTATTGAGATGGTACTAACATTTTAGAGGTACCCATATGTTCATCCTAAGAAGGTTTTTCAGGCAGAAAATTCCTGAATGATGGTTAAAACCCAGAGGCATTCTATTACGGATAGAATAAAATAGCACCTCTAAAAGACTATATTACTCCAACAACCCACAAGAAACTATTTAGGCTGCTCCAGCAGGGCTTTATATACACCTAAAGAATAATCAAGCAGCCTATCGTAAAAGTGACATCCAATCTTTCAAAATAAAAGTATAGCAGCTATTTAAAAAGAACTGAATTGCATTTTAGATTAGAAAATAAAACACGCGTACAAAAGGCTTTATTCTTGAAATATTGTGAGGGATTACATTTCCTCTATGAAGCCATACAGAGCATGGGACCCAGGGGGAACATAAGTCAGGTTAACTGTATGGAAAGGCCCTAAAGACACACAGCTCCGGCCTGCTAGATCTTTGTTGCTCCACTGTCAATAGTTAAAATATAAAGGCCAAATCCTTGCCACATCAATTCTGACAGGTGAGGGTAAACGTTGTTATGATAGGAATAGAGCAGGCCTTGTGAACAGGACCCATAGGCCCCGCTAGATGTATATATTCCTGCTGAGGTGGCAAAAACATAACACCGATGACTGCAACCGCAACACCCCCCGCATAACAACATATCCGTACTACGGCAAGTTAATGCAACGCAGTGTCGCATTAATCGAGCAATGAAGATGACTGTCGCTGAAGAGACCAATGGGATGGCAGTAAGTTGATATGCCAGTGGCTCCCTGGTCAATCACATCCTTTTTATGTGGCAATCGTCTCTAGAGCTGTGACAATAGTAGGTTCCATCGCAGGCGGACGCCATCCACTAAATAAATCTTAGTCTTATTTAAAGAAAGGTAGCTGGCCTGGGCAAATAGGAAAGGAAACAGCAGCAGGGAACCAGGCCAAAAGCAAAAGCCAATTGTGTTTGTGTATTCGTTGTGTGTGTGTGTGTGTGTGTGTGTGCCCTAATGACGGATTTTTCCGAGCAGTCCAAAGGCTGACCTTTCAGTCTTGCCAGCGAGTAGGACGCCCACGTGTCTCTCCCCTCGCTCTCTTCCTCATCTTCATCGCCCCTCTCTTTACATCGCTCTTTCAAGGTCCTACGTCTCCTTCCTTCTCCGTTTGGCTTCTCCTCGCCCCTGTTTCTCTCTCTCCTCCTCCTCACTCGCAATGTTTTCTGACAGATCCCAACGCGGACGACTTAACCCTTCCTGTCCATCGGTTATCCTTAAAGCTCAAGGCCGACGTAACCCTAGTTTTTCTAGTTTTCTCACAGACGATTTCTTCATTGGAAGCAATCAAGCGGCAGCACCGTTCTGCATCGTCTGTCGCGGAGACCACCAGACGGTTAGCTCCGGCGTTGGC
>NC_136949.1:11658572-11671072 GCF_949987615.1 Pollachius pollachius | reverse complement strand
CTCTCTCTCTCTCTCTCTTCCTTCGTCTATCTTCTGTCCTCTCCCGCCTCTCTCCTCTCCTCTCTTCTCTCTCTTCTCCCGTTTAAAGTGCCGTAGCTCCTATCTCTTTTCCTCTTTTTCTCTTTGCTGTCCGTTGCTGTGCTGGCTGACATTTTGCCTCCAGCGTTAATGTCACCACAGACACCGACCCAGCGTAACGTCTCTCTCTCCCCCTGTTAATGAACTGTGTTAATCAGGAGTGGGGGGGGGGGGGGGGGGGGGTCAATGAGCACAGCGCGCTAATGTTTTCGACTGACCTGTGAATGATTGGGGGGAGGCTAGTTGTGTGGGTGTGTGTGTGTGTGTGTGGGGGGGGATGCAGCTGTAATCTGTGGCTAGGATTTTGCGGTCGGGTTGTGCTGCGTGGTTAGGGTGGTGTATCAAAAAGGACCTCCCCCCCCGCCCCCTCCCACTACCCACCCCTACCCATCAAGTCAAGCACAGACACACATACGTACACACCCGCCCAGACTAAATATCCGTGGCGAAGCAATTAAAACAGCGTCGCTTGGGAGCGATGACCCAAGCATGTTGGGCTAAGACAGCTTTAAAATAGAAAGTAAAAAAAAACGCAGAGAGAGAGAGAGAGAGAGAGAAAGATAGAGAGAGAGAGAGAGAGAGAGAGAGAGAGAGAGAGAGAGAGAGAGAGCCGTGTGATTTTATTTAGTGTGCGTTTGGAAGCCACCACCAGTCTGCTGCCGCAGCTCTGCCACCCAACATGATCATTTCCCCCTTGTCAGGATGTGATTATCTCCTCTAAGCTCGCCGTCCTCTCTCCTCCTCTCTCCCCCAATAATGATGCTCCACGTGGTGGTGAAACAGTGGGGACATTAACCCCTGGTGCATCAACCAGTGGGTGTATTTTCTACTGTAGGTGCGGATGGGAGATGGGGATGTTTGGCTGGGGGTGGTTAATTGTCCCCCGCTGTTGGTAATCAGGTAGGCATGTGTCAACAGCTTGGGACGGGAGTGCTGGATTAATACTGTGAGCTGCTAAGTCTGTGGAGCCACATGGGTTAATGTGCTGCTATAGAGCTGCTCGCTGGTGATGGGGAGGACGCTCGCGCACACACGCACGCATGCATGGACACAAACACACACATGCACACAAACACACGCACATGCACACGCACACCCAAATACACACCGAGAAGTGCATGCATGCTCACACATACAATGACAGACACATAAACAGAGGCACGTCCGTGGGCACACACACACCGAGAAAAATCAACACACAAGACACGCACAGAAAGACCCACACACATCCATGCATGCGTGCGGCGCACACCCACAAAGACAGGCACACAGTCATTCACACGTTCAAAACCACATGCACTCACAAAAAAAAAAAACACATACGCGCACGCACGCCCACACACACACACACACAAAGTCCCAACAGATGAAGTGAAATTCTGATGCCTAGTCGCTATGGCAACCCTTTGACATGAAGCTGCCATACCTTCCCACCCTTATCATTACTTTGTGTGTGTTGTGTGTACCCGATGTGCACATAGTGAGGGTTTTCATTATCTTTATGGGCTGCGGGTTTCGCAGTCCTCAGTTACAGTTGAGGGTTTGTATGTAAATCAGGTGCTTGCTTGACTGTGCAGCTCAGTTCAAAGTTTCCCATTGTGCTGGTTGTTTCTCGAGAAGCCGCTGGGCAAGCTGGGGCCGGGCCGCTGGGACGCGCTGTACGCCCTGGTTCCAGGAAACGGCAGACTGTGGATAGGGCCGCGGGTGACAGCTGCTCCACCTCACAAACCATGACAGAGCACCTTGCACCTCCGGCACCTTAGCATGTGTCGCTTGATGGTGCACTGCCGTATAATGACAAAGACATAGTGATGCACCGGAGTGTGTGTGTGTGTGTGTGTGTGTGTGTGTGTGTGTGTGTGTGTGTGTGTGTGTGTGTGTGTCTGGGGCGGTTTACTGCACACACACACATATGCTCATAGTGATCTACTGGCAAGCACACACACCTGCACACACATACCTAGACACGCACACACGCGCGTGCACGCGCGCAAGTACATGCACACACACACCTAGACACACACACACACACACACACGTTTACCTATAAATGCACCCACAGATCACAGCCTCTAAAACACCTGCAGTAACACATCTTCTCTGTGTTCTGGAGGGATGCAGTGTTTATATTGTACTGCATTGGTCGTTTTTGCCCTGAGAGAAGCACAAGCACACACATACACACACACACACATACAGGTATTCACACACTGATCATTGCCTTTCTTTTGCAAAAGCAAAAGAAAGGCAATGATACACATACACACACATACAAACAAATGTACACACACACACACACACACACACAGTAAGATTCATAAACCTGTCAATGAATTAATAAACAGTGGCATGAGAAGTTCACCAGTGATGTCTCTGTGACCGTCAGAAAAAAGGTTAATCTCATTGCACATGACACCAGCCTGTCACCCTCCCCTCTCCTCAGGAAGGTACCGGTCGAGAGACCAAGAAGAAGAGACAGGGGGAGAGAGGAAGGGCAAGAGAGAAGGGAATTGGGATATTACAGGAGGGAGATGGATGGAGAGGGAGGGTGGGGGATGTAGAGAGAGGCAGAGAGATGGAAAGAGAGGGACAGAGAGAGACAGAAGAAGATGGAAAGGAAAAGGATTGGAGAGAGGGAGACAGAGGAGGAGAGGGTGAGAGAGGGAGAGAGGGCAATAGTGACTCTTTTCATTATCTCACCTCGACCAGACTGCCGTGTTCTTGCTGAGAGTCAGTTGGAGTGTCATGGCCGCTTCTCCTAATGCACATGCTCTCTCCGGCTTCTTAGTGTGTTATGTTTGTCTACCCTGGTGAAATATTTAGTCCTTTGAAAAGCTTCTGATCCGTACAACAGTTCAGAAAGTGGCTTTCGGTTAAGGATGAAAAACTCTGAAAACAACTTACTTCCCCTTTGCACTGCAAACTGACTACAGAACACACCTGAATGCCTTTTAGCAGCAGAGGAATAGGGGAAGGCTGAGTGAGAAGCCGTCATTTCCAGCTCTGGTATGATCAGGAACAAGATAGTGAATGAATAAACAAGACTTACATTCCCAATACGGATTTTTCAATCTTTACCTGAAGCTAGGGCCAAGTTAAAATGAAAAGTCAAATCTTAATGCGTCTGCAAGAAGATGGCAAGGCAAGCAGGCACTGATTACAAATACAGGCAGTAACTGTATATGTACTGTATATAATGTATAGGATCCATCAGTGGATAGGCCTGACCCTAAGTTATTGTATATGTATATAATGTATAGGTTCTAGCAGTGGAGAGGCCTGACCCTAAGTTATTGTATATGTATATAATGTATAGGTTCTAGCAGTGGAGAGGTCTGACACTAAGTTACTGTATATGTATATAATGTAAAGGTTCTAGCAGGGGAGAGACTTAACCGTATGTCAAGCATCAGCCCACCAGGTAATCCATTTCAGCCGTCTGGGAAACCTTTTGCTCCAGTGACTGAGGTTCACAAATGAACATAATTTGTGAACGAATGTATTTAATGTAGTCTGCTGTTGCTCTGTGACCAAACAAGCTTTTGCATTATGCAAAGGTTACACCTGCTGTGTAAAGGTTTACACACACAACAGTATAATATATTTTGTGCAATGCAAGCAAAAACATTCCATTTAATCGGATGCATTGGTTTAGACATACATAAAACAAAACTATGAATTTAGTTATTAGTTTAATGGCTCTTGGTACTGCTCAAATACCCCCCCCCCCCCACACACACACACACACAAACAGACAGACAGACAGAACAGAGACACACACATACACATAGACACACACATACACACAAAGACACACACATATACACAGACACAGAGACACACATAAACACAGCGACAGAAGTAGAGACATACACACAGTGCAGGAAACAGACACACACGCCCCCCAACACACACACACACACACACATACACACAGTATCCCTAATGCCTCCATTGTGATCATGAAAAATACCCACATTATTGATTCAATTAATATTTAATCATAACTTTAATAAGAGCCACATATACAATGTCCCTTTGTTGGCTTGTACCGCTGGTCCTCAAGGCTTTTTACTGCAGATCTTTGTGCGGAGATAGTTTGAAATGGGGAGCACGTTTTGTTTTGGAAAACAATGTGATGTGTTTTTTTTTCTCTCGGTAATAATCTTTTGTGTTTAACTAAAGGCTATGAATCTGGCTATGAGTCTTTAGAGAATGGCCGCAATGCAATGCTGAGTACACTCGGCTGCTCCACGAATAAATACTATTCACTAATGCATGGCCCTCTGTAGTTCTGTCCTAACATCGATATCCATCTGGTTTTCTACCTCCCTTTTCATTTAGTAATGGAGAAATGGGGAATAGAAACAACCACGAACATGTACTTAAAATGTGGGTGAGCATTGCTATTCACTATTTTCTCTGGAACTAAAGAGTACATTTTCAAATTTAAAGGAAAACGGGCGGATAATCAGTTGAATTGTGCTCACTCTAAATACAATGTTGTCATTGTTTCTTCATTGGCACGCTATTGTGATCATGAGTATCACATAATCAAATCTAAACCAACTCTTGTACTTTCCTGGGTTGAAACGTCAGCCTTTAATGCCCTGTTGTCGGGTCCAATCGTAGTAGTCGCTTTAAAGACTCTATCGGGAAACCCGCTATGAAATGAAGTTAGTTGAGCATAGTCTTATTTTAGTTGATTAGTAGTGGGCGGAGTCTGTCCCAGGGTTCATCGTGTCGCCAAGAACTGCTTTGGCTTGTTTGTGAGGTGCACATTTGTTTTCAAGAGAAATACTAGAAGCTATTTTAAAATCGTGTTGTTTGAGTATTTTCTGGTCTATGTTAGGATTTACAAGAAATCCCTCAGGTGAAAAAACATTTGTACCCTTTGGCATCAAAGCATAGAATTCTGCAATTTCTTATGCATTGTGTCCTTTACTTTCCTCGCATTGACAGATGAAAGAAAATATAATGAAAGAATCGGTATATTCGTAGTAATGCACTCTACAGGGCCTCCAATAGAGAACAGAAAACCCCAGTTTTAGCCTCTGTCAGTTTGTGAAGGTGCTAAATCCAGCTAATCCAGATTAGAATGGAACGAGAACATGATGCATAAATGAGATTTTCTCAGCCATTGAAACCACAGCTCTCTGTGTGCAGAACCATCAGTAAAAGTGAGAATAAAAGGAAAGCAAATCTTTATTTGCGAAATAAAGCCTGCTGGTGTTGAGGATCAGCCAATCAGTTGTTGATTGTCTATGATGAATTTTGTTAATAATTAGGCTATTTCCAAAGCCTTTAATGGCAGACTCTTCAGTGTCAAGAGATTTACGCAATTTGGTTTGGGGAAATGATATGGTAATTTTTTGAAGGCCGATTTGATTGAGGAATTGAATGAAGACATATAAATAATAAAGAGCAGAGCCATGAAGCAGACCAGTCAAAGTCAGCGATCGGCAAACACTTTCAGTCAAACACTTGACAGATTTTAGTCCACTGCGACTTTGAAAAGTCATGCTAGGAATTCAGTATACATGCACACTCTCCTTTTATATTTTTATATGAGAACTTGACGCAGACACTGTGTCTGTGTGAGCGCTCCTCAAAACTCAGAGCACAACACTCTTCTGCAGTCCACCCACCTTTCCTGCTGGGCTGGGCGATCCTGAGCGAGCTGATATAGACAGATTTTACCCCCGCTCCATTGCATCATGTCAATACACAATTAGGCATTTAGCGGCATTCGCTGGCAAGCTCATTAGGGCTGGGCAATTAGTGGGGTGTGGAGGGGAGGAGATGCTGCGAGGGCTGGGGGATGAGTTGGTGAGTTGGGTGTTGGTTGTTGTCCAGAGAGTCCTTCCGAAAAGCCCCCCCCCCCCCCCCCCCCCCCTAACACCAGACAGCCACTTATGGAAACAGTGTTTGGGCTGAACCCCCCCTGCCCTGATTGACACTCCAATCACTGACCTGTAAGACAGAGAGAGAGAGAGAGAGAGAGAGAGAGAGAGAGAGAGAGAGCAAGGGAGGGAGAGAGAGAGAGAGAGAGAGATCAAGGGAGAGAGAGAGAGAGAGAGAGAGAGAGAGAGAGAGAGGTGAAACTTGGCGAGTGGACTAGTGAAGAGGCTAGGCAGGGCCGAGTGCAGCGTTAAAGCAGGATAAGTGGTGTTCAGTAGTGTCGGCCCCAAGGCTGCCCGTTCGGAGATCTGCGTTGGTATTCAGGCCGCGCTGGCCGCCATTAGTGGTGTGGGGGGCCTGCACCTTGTGAAGGGCCTGCACCTTGTTGAGGTGTACCTGGCAGGTAGATTCGATGGAAATTTATTTTTGTCGATCGGTCACAAGGGTCAGATAGGTGCGGAGTCCGGGAGGTGACATGGTGGTTATTTTTTTATAAAGTGAGTGTGAGTTTTACAACTTGCACGCATGCTTTAAGTAAAACGCACGCGCTCTTTACTAAAGCGCGGGTGAACTCAACACGCCCGCTGCCGTACGCTATTTCATTGATCAGAAGAAGAAAAAATCCTCTCAGTTTTTCTTAATTAACAAGTTAATTATCTCAGAATTCTGAGCTACGTTTTTATGGCGAAAGATTTATCTGCTCTGTTTTTCTGAATTAACAAGATAACTCAAAATCCCAGAGGAGGCTCTCATTCACTTAAGAGCTTATATTTCAAATAAGCAAACATGTCCTGCCTGTTACGTTTAACCAAATGTTATTTTGGTTAATGTTTGAGACATTGGGAGATACTCGTGTCCTTGGGCAATATCGATGGCATTGTTATTAGTGTGTCGGCTTTGCACACCTCAGGACTTTGAGGTTGTTCAGACGGAAAGCCTGTTCTGATCTGATGAGTTTGCAGCGATTCTCCAGGATCAACTCCCCGGTGTACATGGATGGTGAGGCTCCGTCTGAGCAGCGATGTATTTAATGTACTTGTCCGAGTGAGGGTTAGGCTTCCCGGACCCCTATAGCATAACGCTATGGTGTGTGGCGGATTAGCTCATTATAACGTTCTTATGAAACGGCTCTTCTTAGTGCTGTAGAATGCTCCATTCACTTGAATGGGCCTTCCCAATGTCCAGCAGTCTTTTTTTTTTTCCATAATTGACCGTATCTAAGCATAAATTACCGCTGTCAAGGAAAGTCCTTTTTTTCTGCCTCTGATTCACGTCTTTCGTGTCACTCTGCATGTAGTCCGGTAACTTATCAACCCCAGCATATTCGGTTGCTGAGCGACGTCAAAGTCTTTAGCAAACTATTTCTCTGCAGATCAATTCTACAAATGGTAACAAATATACTGTAAAAAGACACACTGTGTGAAGCTGTTTTTTTGTTTTAGCAAGTAGCTGTGAAATAAGCGGGATAATGTATAGAATGCCGGTCATTATCGAAAATAAGCCTCTTCAGGGAGAAGCAAGACCACTCCGCTTCGCGTCGGCATCCGGTACGGGGCTTATCTTCCCGATAATGACCGGCGTTCTATACATTATCCCTTACATAACCGTTACACAAAAACGGTTTTAAAAAAGTATCATAAAGTTGGTGTGGGTTGTAACCATGGAGATAACATACCCCCTCTTTCCTAAAAGTCCTCCAAAATGCAGCTTCTCTTGGGATTTTGATGTAACTCGTTACTTCAGAATTCTGAAAGCTTCATCCACTCTCACTCACTTTCTCTTTGGTAGGAATCTCGATAACGAAACAGGAAATGAGGTGTAACTCCGCCCTTTAAATCTCTGGTCTCCCTGCCCGGGCTTTGAACCGTCTCCCCCCCTTAAGTTCTTCCATAACAAAGTTGGGCTGCTAGATCAGAGATTAGCCAACCCATATTCTGTGTCAGTGCATAAACTTTAGTTCATTTCAGATCACAAGTGTAAATGGGGAGAGGTTTTATCTACTTACTTATTCCATCCCCCCTCTCACTCTCCCTACCTCCCTCCCCTCCCTCCCATGGGTTTGGAAATTAACTTTTCTTTTCAGGCTTCAGATAGACTTCCAGCTGAGATGGAAGATCCTCCCAGACGTGCATTGCGTCCTCTCTCGTCCCCATCTCGCCCCAGCTCCCTTTATTCTCTCATGTGACGTGCCTCAATTATGAATTGGCTTTTACACTCCTCCGTGCCCCCCAACCACTTCCGCTCAAACTTCCATTTCCCCTTACTCTTCCTCTCTTCTTAATTTCCCAGACCGCTCCAACCCTTCTTCTCCCTCCCTCCCTCCCTACTTTCAAAACCTATTGTCCTTGCTTCCCTTGTCCTCTATAACTGTTTTTTCTCCTTCTCTCTTTTACACTTACTCTTCCCATCGTGTGTGTGTGTGTCTCTCTATCTCTCTCTCTCTCTCTCTCGCTCTAGCTCTCGCTCTCTCTCTCTCTCTCTCTCTCTCTCTCTCTTTCTCCTGTCTCTCTCTCGCCGCATCTCCCCCCTTATTCTGTTTCATGACATCCACAAGTGTACGAAAGCCCCCTATTCGTAAAGACCCCTGTTGCTGCTAGTTTCTGGCAGTCTCCTCTGTGTGTGTACACACCCGTGTGTGTGTGTGTGTGTTTGTGTGTGTGTGTGTGTGTGTGTGTGTGTGTGTGTGTGTGTGTGTGTGAGACGGCCAGCTCTCTGGCTCGCGGCGCCGTGTCTGTTGGTTCCTGATAGAAGCCTCAGCATTTGCTTGTTATCTCGCAGACACTTCATAAGTGATTCCCATTTGGGCTGCCTCTCCTTGAACACGGTTAGGAGGGGAGGCCTCTGAAATCAGATTAACAAGGACTGTCTAACCGTTGTGGCCCTTGCCAGGGGCCCACCCACCAATTTGCTGCTTGTTCTGTTTGTGGAGAGGCTACCCTCTCTATCTATCTATCCTATCTATCTAACTAACCTATCTATCCTATCCATTTCTCTCTCTCTCTTGCTCTTTCTTATAAACCTCATGGCATGGCTTACAAGCTTCTTTAAAGATAGTGTTGTAGATATACTAAAACTTTTTGCAGAGGGATACATGAACATAGGTCAGGATCAGCTCACAGAGTGTGAATGTTTTAACTGAATCCATGAATATTGTTGGTGTCAACTTTGGGTTCTACACATCCCTTCCATGCACTAAGCACGCAGTCCCCCGGCAAGCAAATGTTAATGGAGCAGAATAAATCAGCATGGTCGCAGGGGAAGTTTCAAACAACCTCTGATCTCTCGTCCACCAATCAAAGCCACCGTATAATTGGTGGTGAATCCGGCTCTCTCTCATCGGTCCTCTCGTTTTATCTCTCGATTTCACTCTATTGATGCATCCCTCCCGTTAGAGTCACCGTCGCCATGTTCCTACAACAGCAATCTAGGGATTGCAGCCATGTGACACTGTGACACTGACTATTTTAAGAATTATTAAAAAAAAAAACTTAAACGCCGGCCACCGGACTCACTCATTCACGTATTTGTGCGCACGCACACGCACGCACGCACGCCCGCCCGCACGCACACACACACACACACACACACACACACACACACACACACACACACGCATGCAAGCACACAGCCACACAGAACATTCTTATGTGATATGTTTAACTTCATACCTTTTCTTTATCTTCATCTTCAGTCCCTCATTCTCATTCTCCCTCCGTCCCTGCCTCGTTCTCTTTCTGCCTCTCCTTCCATCTGTCTGTCTGTCTCTCTCTCTCTCCTTCTCTCTCTCCCTCTCACTCTGATCAAGGCGTGAAGCACAAAGGCGGTGATTGGGTGAAAGAATGGGATTTTCGGTGTTATATATTTCATTCGATGTCAAGCCAGCGGTGGCGTATATAAAGACGACGCGTCGAGAGAGCATCCACAGCACATCAAACAGCAGCACAGAGGATCGTGACAAGCCCACTACTGTTGAATCCATGCGGGGATGACAACAGGACATATATATGTATATATATATATATATATATATATATATATAAAGCATGTATTTGCCAAAGCCTGAGCTATAAATCCAAGACATAGAGGCAGAGGTCACTTTAGTAATTGCCTTTCCTTCTTTTTCGCTGCAAAGTACACAGAGAATGGTTATGTTGGAGTTGTTCGTGTATGTTATGGGATGGGATGGCAATGTTCAGACAAAGGTGTTTAGGCTATACGTTAACAAGGGCTTGATACACATATTCACACACAAACACAAACACAAAGACATCACAACAATGATGTGTGTGTGTGTGTGTGTGTGTGTACACCCCAAAGTTGTGTGTGCGCAGCCCAGGAGGCAAACACAACATGACGACGTGCCCGCACGTCAAACGGGTCGTCTGCGGTGACCCGATAAGGGGCCGTGCTGCGCCTGTCGGCGTATCTCCGTCTCTCCACAGAGCCTCTTCCTCCTCCTGGCTGCCTGACTGTACTCCTCCTCCTCCTCCTCCTCTTCCTCCTCCTCCTCCTCCTCCTCCTCCTCCTCTCCTGTTATTTATCCCCGGGGATGAGAGTGCGAATGGAGGGGTGGGTCCGTCTGTCTGTCAAAAGACGACCCACCTGCCACAAGCTGCCGTCACACCATGCCACCACAGCGCGGCTCTACTCCTCTTCTCTCCACCCTCCCCACCCTCACTTTTTCACCGCCTCCTCCTCTTCCTCGGGCTTCCTTGTCTTTACCTAAAAATACCGCCGCCTCTCCTTTGTGATGCATGGCTGTGACACTAAATCATTTCCACGTGGGCTGAGGAAAATGCGTTTTAGCGGCGACTGCAGAGGTGCCACTATATCGCCAACAACACCCCCCACCTCCAACCCCACCGCCGCTACCTCCACCACTGCAATAACCCCCCCCGTGCACAAACACTTACACCACCAACGTCATCCACCATCATCTCCACTGTCCACCGCAATTACCTCCACCACCACAACCATCACCACTGTCCCACCACGACTTCCACCACCACTAGCACCAGAATCACTTCCACCATGTGCAACACCACCACCAAATATCGTCCACCATCCCCACCATGTCCATGTCCTTAACATCTACCCCCACCAATACCATATACCACCATGTGCACCTCCACCATGTCCACCAAAACCTGCTCTCGTTCACCATCACCACAACTATTGCCTCCACCAGTGTACTTAAGTTTAAAGCTGTGACCAGAGGCGTGAAGGACTTGCTGCTTCAGCCGTCTTTTAATGAAGTCTATTTACAGCCTTTTACAGTTGAAGTAAAGTGCATGTACTGTATGTGTTGTTGATCACATGGTCTTCGGTGTTAGCACTGAGCTCTAATTGAAACGGAAAATGCAAAACACTTGAGCACATGAAAAGAGCTGTTTGCGTGCGTGTGTGTGTGTGTGTGTGTGTGTGTGTGTGTGTGTGTGTGTGTGTGTGTGTGTGTGTGTGTGTGTGTGTGTGTGTGTGTGTGTGACTTCAAAGCAGGCTATTGTTTCTATATATTTTGTCAAGTGTGTTCTAATTAACTGGGTCAAGGGCTCCATCCACTCCACCATGGCTGCTTAAAACAAGAGGTCTTTAACTCTTAAAAAAAGAAATGCATATTTCTATGATACATCCACACAGTAAATACGTATTTTCAACGATAAAGACAACTTATCAATCAAAAAATCCATACGGGGATGGGGGATAAGAATAAGAATAAAAACTAGAATTACTCTTTTAATCATCAGAATAAATAAATAAATACTTGGATGTCTCTGTTAGGCGGTTGAGTTCACAATTTCCCTGAAATGACGGCTCTTCTGAATAAAACCCCAGATTTTCTAAAGAGGCCTCATTCTAATTAGGCACGTCAAGGAGGAGAGAGAGAGAGAGAGAGAGAGAGAGAGAGAGAGAGAGAGAGAGAGAGAGAGAGAGAGAGAGAGAGAGAGAGAGAGAGAGAGAGAGAGAGAGAGAGTTTGGAGGGCCACCAACCCTGTTTCTTCTCTCCCTTCCTTTGGCCCAGTCTGCAGTCAGTCAGTACCTCAACACAGTCTGCCAATCTACCTTCTTGGTCCCAGTCTGCCCGCTTCCACGGAAAAAAAAACTCTGGCCCTCAGACTTCACCACAGACACAACCTCGTCTATCGTCCCCGATATTCTTCTTGTTTTTTCCCTCCTTTACGACTTTTTGTCAAATTGATAAGAACACAGAGACATAGTTAGCTTTTAATATGTGTGATGAAAGAGGATCTACTTAGAGTAGAGATTTTCCCATCAAATTTGAGAGAGTCTGTACTTAATGGCCGTATCCTCTCGCTATTCACCACACATATGCTATTGTGGCCGTTGTCATTGCCTATAACCCTTCAGTGGGCAGTGGGCAGCGGTGCTGAGCGTTGCAGGCTCCTTGGAAGAACGCTACTGTTACGGTAATGGTGCTGTCATCTCCCTGTCAAATGACCCCACTTTGTCATTCCCCCCGCTCCATTTGTCTTGTTGCTGATGGATAATGTCCCTGGGAAAGC
>NC_136949.1:11493572-11656072 GCF_949987615.1 Pollachius pollachius | reverse complement strand
CACACAAGCTAGCCAACAGCCAGCATCCACTTGTCTGTCAACACTGAGCAGGACACGGCAAATAAAAAAGTAAAAACATTATTCATGGGTAACAATGTATCCTAATGAAAGTCAACTGTTTGAATAATGTTGACCATGAAACAACAAACAAACCCCACTGTGCTATCAGCACTGCACTTACTGAACAAGCTAACATCTGGAGGAGCTAACAATGTGCTGATTAACAAAAGCAACAAACATGGTATTACGCTTGTTCAACTATACTTAAATGGGCCATACTTAAATACTGAAACATGTTCTCCTGGAATCCCCCCAAAAGGACTTTGCAGACGTGTCTGACAGAATACCACACTCAAGTGACCTTCCACTCAAGGCCGTCACTTTAATACTCTATGTGTGTGTGTGTGTGTGTGTGTGTGTGTGTGTGTGTGTGTGTGTGTGTGTGTGTGTGTGTGTGTGTGTGTGTGTGTGTATGTGTGTGTGTGTGTGTGTGTGTGTGTGTGTGCGTGCGTGCGTGTGTGTGTGCGTGTGTGTCTGATGTGAGTGTACCAGGGTTTCTTACTATCTTGAACCCATCATCCCACTGTGTCTCCAATTGGCTGTGTGGAGTGTGTTTGTGTGTTTGAAACCCTTTCATCTCCCTCCCCCCTAGCCCAATGCTGAGGACCTCCAGAAAACGGTTTCTTCCACAAGAGCCTCTCTGTGTTCCCTGGGGCCCATGTTCGCCAGTGCAATATTCTGTCAACAAACATTGAACCTCCAATTGTGGGTCAACTTGACCCGTTTCAAGTTTAAATACTTCAAAAACATTATTTAGAAAAAATATATTGAAGGAGGTTTTAAAAACAGCCATATAACCAAACAAAATAATATTGTTATCTTTTGATTATTTTGGAGGTTAAAAATGTTTATACCTCTGTGATGTTCCTGAGCAAATCAGACCCAGCCAGCAGGGGATAATAAATAGCCTGTGATAACATACTCCTACTCAAGCCCCGCGGTAGGTGTTATTGCTGCATATCAACAATGTCCGTGGGTCAGATTTTACCGTATATTCGATTACTTGACTATTTGCATTTTATGAAATTCTCAACAATCAGGGGCCTTTGGACCACACACTATGAACGGACAACTAGGTAGGTATAAGGTGTAGCAATACTTTCTTGAATATTTTTTATAGTGACTCTCTCTCTCGTTCTCGCACTCTATCCCACACTTTGAATCATGTTCTCATGTTGTCCTCCATACGCCCGCCTCATACACCAGCAGGTGCGGGGGAGGTGGGGACAGAAACGCTCCTTCTTAAGCTCCCGCTGCTGTTGTTGTGGCTGCCACCGTCAGTGGTGGGAGGACGGTTCGATTTTCATACCACAAATCTGTTCCTGCCCCACCCCCCCGCCGAGTCACCATCGTGGGGGTCGGTGGAGAGACCCCTGCCGAGTAGGGTGGTGGTGGTGGTGATGGTGGTGGGGGTTGAGTCAGGGACGGTTATTGTTGGGAATTGTTGACAAGAATCGGACACTTGGAGCGCAGGCAATCATACCGACATGGCAGAGAGAAAGCATTGATTGACAAGAGGCAGATGGGTTGTGATTGGCCAGTTTTGACACACCGGACCGTCCTTGCTCGGCTGTGATTTGCCATCCCATCCGCCCATCCATAATACGTGCGCCAGCGTATCTGTCATCGCTCCCAGGAGCCAGAGAGCTTATCTGGACTTTTGTGGCACAATATTTTCCAGGGTCCCTTCGACCAGCATATCATAAAATGGGGGGAAAAAAGGGCTAAGAGGACACACACACACACACACACACACACACACACACACACACACACACACACACACACACACACACACACACACACACACACACCGCAACAACAACAACAACAACACACACACACGCACACGCACACACACACACACCAACAATCACACACACACACACACACACACACACACACACACACACACACACACACACACACACACACACACACACACACAGATATACCATTTCCCTCCCCAGTCAATTGCAGTGAAGTTAAAAACTCTATTAAAAAAGAGAGAGCAGCAGATGATCACGATAAGAAGATGAGATATTTCTCCCGCGGATCCAACATCATGTACTTCCCTCAGCTGGTGTATGCAGTGGGGTGTGTGTGCGTGTGGGGTGGGGGGTGGATAGCGGCTGGTAGGTGGGGGTTACGGGGTGTCACCTGGGGGCGGTTATCTGATGCTCAGCAGTTTATGGGGCTCTGCTGTTTATCGTGGGCTATCTGCTGCTCAAGTGCAATCTTTTACAACGGGCGAGAAAACATCTGCGGAAATGATAGGGCGGCGCTGAGGTCACCCTTGCTGAGTGTCCCCGGCATACACTGCTCCACGCTGCCCTCCGCCCCTTCTCCCTCCTCCTCCTCCACCTCCCCTTCTCCCTCCTCCTCCTCCACCTCCCCTTCTCCCTCCTCCTCCTCCACCTCCCTGGCTCCCGACTCATAAACCCCCACAGCGTCGGGGCCGAAGGCCTTCTCGCAGCCAGCTGCCTGCAGCTGCAACCAGCCCCCCCAAGCACTTAGTCAGGATTTATTATGGAAGAATCACGCACAGAAACGCACGCACGCAAGCATGCACATGCACGCTCGCACGTACGCACGCAAACACACATACACAGACAGGCATTCATATTTGAACAAACACTCACATACAAACACACACATTCATAATTGAACAAACATACGCACACCTAGACATTCACATTATCGCACACACACACACACACAAACACTCACACGTACACACACACACACATTCAGCATTTACTTTTAAACTAACACATACACACACTCACACACACACACATACGCATGCATTCATGTTTAAACAGCACACGTATCGAAGCAGTAAACAAATCCGTTCTCCCATGCAGGTGTGGAGAAAAAAAGAATGCAGCTCTCCCCTGGGATATTGCGTACTTTATATGAAGTCCGAGCCTTGACACAGCTACACCCCTCACCCCCAGCCCCAACACCACCATCCCAACCTACCTCACAAACACACACACACACACACACACAGACACACACACACACACACCAGCTAAACATACAGCGATGGGTCAGGGCTAGCGTGTGAGAGCGAGGTGCTGTGTGTAATGAAGCCAGCCCTACTCTTTCTTCCTAATCCGTGCTGACAGCTCCTGACTCGGAGAGGATGATTAATGAGAAGCCAGGGCTGCAGCCGGACGCATTTAATGTCATTCGCAATATCACCCCCCGCTTCCACAAATCGCCAACCCCAAACGTCATAAATTCCTCTGGCACATTGTCCATATCCATTAGCGGCAATTTATTAGGGAGGGTGGGAATTTTGTTGTTATTTTTCCAATGTGCCACACGGCCGCCAACGGGATTCATCGGAAAGTCCGAAACCAGATCAACTAGACCCCTTCCCCCCCCCCCCCCTAACCCAGATGGAAATTCAAAAGTTTGATAGCCTGGAACCCGGCTCCCGGAAATCACTCATTTTCCACGCTCTTGCTCGCATGGTATTGGCTCCTTAACAAGGTAGCTGCTGGCTCGGCGGTGACAGCTGCCTGGGTACGGCTCCCCAAGGAGGCAGCTGGGAAGCACCTTCATACGCCAACACTGTCAGCGCACACGCCGCCAGTGAGAGTCGCCTACTTTGTGGTGACGAGGCCCTGAGCTTGTTGTTGTTGTTTTTAGATCTTTTCCCTCAAGAACACACAAAAAGGTTGAGACTAATAAAATAAACTCCTTGTGGTCTTAACATTTCAAGGTAAATGAGGTGGCTTTGTGCCTCTTCAGGAAGAAGAATAAGCCTTTCCTAACAATGAATGCAGATCTGTGAACATGAGTCACCGTGCACGGCTGCTGGGAAGCAGAGAGTCTTGTTGACGGGGAGTGGGCCACCAGTTAGGTAATACATGTATTCCAATCAGGAACGGTCCCCTAAGGGAGCAGGTTTGTGAGTTCACCTGCTGCAGTTACCTCTAAAAGGCAATTCATGTTGGAAGTGTAAACGTCAGAAAGTAAAAATCACAAGGTTGCTGCAGCATTTGACTGATGAAATACCAACCTGTGCTGACGTTCTCTCAGCCACTTGGGAAATTGTGAGCATTGCTGCAAAGAGAACGGAAGAGTACCAGGTGCAAGGAGATGATCAGCATAGCCCCGTGTTGGCTCCAGCGACGGATGAAGGTCTCCCATTAGCAACCTCTGGTGGCTTGACTTGTAGTTAGAGTTATGGCTGTATTCTTTTCAGAGGACCTGAATGAAAAAGATTTATAGAGATAAAATTCCTCTGGATGGATTGACTCGTTGATGGACCCATTTTATTCTTACAAAACTTTCTAGGTCAGATATTTAGTAGCGGCAGTAGAAAGATTACATAACGCAGGTTTAAGAGCTCTTATTTGAGTGCATTTTTTCAGAAATGGTGTTGCCGTCTGTCAGCGTTTAGTGAGTCAAATGTGCCGTGAGAATATCCTTATTGAGATGTCTGCACCTGCAGACAACTCAATGCCAATGGATAGAAAGGCGCCTGGCTCGTTTCTGACCAATCACGGCCACTCTTCCCGGATCGGCTTGGGGAATCCATCTTGCCTGTACATCACAGGTTTGTGACATGCAACACTATTGCAACGCTATTTATATAGTTGTTATTTCCAGCTCTCTCTTAAGGCTCAGTTATGCTTCGACGTCGACGCAACGCGAGGGGTTGACCGACCCCTTACGTCCTTGCGGACCCTCCTAGCGTCCACCGCAAGGGCCTGACGTGCGCCTCCCAAAAAAGTTTACCTTGCGTCGAGGCGACACAGCAGCAAGAGCTGTGATTGGTCAACTCACTTAAATCCAACGCAGAACAAAAAAAGGGTCACGACTGCGTTGAAGTGTGAGCATGATCATTGCGTCGTGTCGAAGTGGAACCATAACTGAGCCTTTACAACTCTTGATTAGGTAAGGGAGCCCTCATTCTCGGTCATTATTGGGAATGAAGGGTCCAGGGAACCGGTTCACCCTGTCTGGGCTTATTTTCCCAATAATGACCGGCATTCTATACATTATCCCGCTTATTATACGGCTACTTGCCAAAACGAAAGAATAACAATTTACCATTCGTAGTGTTGATCAGTGGAGAAATAGTTTGTGCCGCTTCGCTTCACTTCCCTCTTCTGTGCTTCTGTGCAAAAATAATAAAGTTAATCGGAAACTCATTCATAGTGGCCTAGTAGAAGTTTTTCTGGTAGGCTTTAGATCAGCTGACGTCCTACATCAACCGAATATGCTGGGGTTGATAAGTTACCAGACTACTTGTGGAGTGCTACGTAAGACGTGAATCAGAGGCAAAAAAATCCACTTTCCTTGACAGCGGTCAATTATGCTTAGCAACGGTCAATTATGCAAAAATAATTGACCGCTGAATGTTGGGAAGGCCCATTCAAGTGATTGGAGCATTCTAAAGCATTAAGAATACCTTTTAATGAGCAGCTTTGATGAGATGTATGCTACATTAGGGAGCATGTACATTCAAGAGTGAATGGGGCATTTTATCCTTTGTCCTTTTTTGTCTATATACTTAAGTCTGAAATATTATTTTGGCAAGGCCGGTGTTAAGGAAGAGTGACAACGGAGTAACGAGATAGGCTACGCCGTGGCTGACTGAACCCCGGAACCTCACGCTGCTCCTTAATCATCTTACTTTTATGTCAACGCCGTTCAATCACAAGAAAGCTGAACGCCAACCTTAAATAGGTTTTGAGAGGGGAGGGTTGCGCCAGCGCTTCCAACTGCGATTCGTGACATTTCACAAGGGTGACACGTTGTAAACAAACCCAACCCGGCGACTCAAAATGAAAAACGACGACGGTATAGGCATTACCCGGCCAATCACAGTCCACTCCTCCACTGCGTCCGCTTCGCCCAAGATGCCAACCCACCCCCCCTCAACGGCTACACACGCACGAACGCACAGAAGCACACGCACGCACGCACGCACACACACACACACACACACACACACACACACACACACACACACACACACACACACACACACACACACACACAAGCACAAGCACAGAGTTTTGCTTCAAAGTACCTTTACATTCACTGCACGTTTTCTTGCTCACACAATCCCTAACCCGAAGAGACGCTTCCATTTGGGTGGTTCTCGATAACCTCATTGTTTGGACCACCTGAGCAGCCCCCCCCACACACACACACACACAGACACACACACACACACACACACACACACACACACACACACACACACACACACACACACACACACACACACACACACACACACACACACACAACAACACACACACAACCACAGGAAGACACACACACACACACACCACATCTAACCCACCTCCCTCCACTGTGTAAGACATTTGGTCAAAGCCCCAAAAACCTGATGAAAAGGAAGGATTAAAGCCCAGTCGATCCGCGGGGCTGAAGGCAGTAAATAATTCGAGGAACAAAGAGCCACGCTCCCCTTCTTCTTCTTCCTCGGCCAATGGAAACAATGCGGTCGGCAACGAGCGGCCTCACAAAGTGTACAGAGGGCCGGGCGAGACCAGCGCTCTCTCTCTCGCTCTCTCTTTTCCGTGTGGTTTGACCTGGGGCGAACTACCAGCCTCTCACTCAACCCACACCTGTGAACGCATCGCCTCGCAAATTGTCCTCTCCCCCTCGCACTGAAAAAAACCAATCAGTTGGCTTCCTGTGTTCCGTCTGACGGACCACTGGGTAGAACTTCCAGACGAGTGGACGGAGGGACAGACTTCACAGACGAACGGGTTGAGGACCAAAGTGAAAAACAAAGATCGGCAGCCCTATTGGTGGTGTTGACATTTGGCCGGTGCTGTTCGCCTTGTTTCTCTGAATGCATTGGTCAGATTGTGCCATTAACCCCAGGGCTTCAAGACTCTCCCTGCTGGTAGAGACCCACCCTTTAAATTCGGCTTGGATTCACTCACTGCTCTTTTTTGTAGTTTGTAGTTAATATAGTCTGGACCCGCTTGAATCGCTTCCCAACGATTGCGTTTTACTAGCCACAAACTCCACTAAACTCGCACAGAGCAATGGCAATTACTTGCTTAAGGTTGTCTAGCAGCACATCGAGTGCTTTTAAGGGGTGAACTGCCTCGCCCAAGCATGTCTAGGCAAGATTTGAACAGGAGGAGCCTTAAAGCCAGAGTTCACCTGAGCAATTGCACTGTTATATTAATTCAGATGGATAGCCATTCGGACACTTTAAAAGCCCAGCGGTGAAGTTGGTTCTCGACATGCATTGTTAATTGCTCTTGTCCTTTACAGTGGTAGTCTATAAGTCAATGTGCCCTTCTGCTACTGTAATACCAGCACCCACTATATATTTTTACATGTGTTTACAAATGACATTTCTGGGAGTTCTGTGTCGTCAAGTGACATTACAGATTGTGCAAAAAAACAACAACAATGAAATTGCCCCAGCACTTCTCTCAGGCTTAGTGGCGGGGATGAGTGTCTCTCTCTCGCTCTCTCGCTCTCCTCCTGTCCCTGATGGGGAATGTCAGCCAAACCACCGCGTCAGCCCCCCCGGTGGAGATGACAGGAAGCACGGCACGCTGACTGATAAGGCAGCAGGGGGGGGGGGGGGGGGGGGGGGGGGGGGGGGGGGGAACACAAAAGGCGCATGACATGAGTTCCTGCGCGTGCACCGGGCCACACGGGGTGCAGTGCATCTGGATGGGTGGGAGCATGTGAACCGCATGCACGTACACCAGCACAGCCTCTGAGGCAACTGAGGGAATGAAGGTCATGCAGTTCCCACACAGCATGCATGAGCTTACTCAGACCCACATGCATGTGCGCATGCACATTGACACGCACGTGGACCCACACGCACACGCAGGGACGCAGGCACGCACGCACGCACGCACACACCAACACACACCGACACACCGACACACACACAGACACACACAGACGCACTGGCAATCACACACACACACACGCACACACCAACACACACACACACACACACACAAATTCGAACACACACACACACGCAGACACGCAGACACACACACATAAATCCCCCTCCTGGAGCTGACCTCTGTGGCTAGTTGCGGATCAGCTGTCGGTGAGTGGTTGTGGCGGGAACGAACACCGCCTCTCTGGGAGGCGACCTTGGTGCACGACCCCTGACCCCTGTGCATCACCACTTCAAGCTAGGCCCCGCCTCTGGGGAAATTCCACATCATATACCACCTTTATATTTACACTTTTTCTTCTTCTTCTTCTTCTTCTTCTTCTTCTTCTTCTTCTTCTTCTTCTTCTTCTTCTTCTTCTTCTTCTTCTTCTTCTTCTTCTTCTTCTTCTTCTTCTTTTTCTTCTTCTACTTTCACACAGTGCTCTTCGTTAAGCTTCTCAAATGATGTGAGGATTGTGAAGGATAACAAACCACTAAACAACAGCTCATCCCACGATAGCCACAGAATGTGAATACAAAAATCATAAATCTCCCAAATGATTAATATGAATTTTGTTAAGACTGAGCCAATCAGATAGATGGTATTTAATTAATTAGTATAAGCGGCACCTCGAGGGAAAACTTCCCACTCTGATGGAAAAATAATTGGAAGAATCTTATGAAAGTGTAACTGCCTGGCCATGTGTGCACAAATAGTAAAATGTGTTTGCATAAAAGTTATCATCCACCAACTCAAATTCACAAGTTGAACTTTAAAATCCAATTCTATGACACACACACACACACACACACACACAAATACACATCGACACACACAAACAAATAGACACACACACACACACAAACACACACACACACACACATAATCACACAGAGTCACACACATACATACGCCTTTACACACCATTACATTGCTGCTGCATTCAGTCAAATTTTCTCCTTAACAAATCACTGCTTCAATTTCTCAAGGTCTTGCATCAGTGTGCTGTTCCTGTAAGTCTCCCCGAGGAACACCTCACCTCTAACCCCGTCCTCCCTCCACCTCAGCCCACCTCCACAAACCTCCAGTACCGCAAATAGCAGACCAAAGCTGCCCCATTATCCAGACATTATTGCCCCCAACACACGCACGTGCACACACATGCACACGCACAACATGCACATTCTCACACCTCTTCTCTCTGCCCTATGGAGTCGTCTGACTGAGCTGTCAGTCTCTACCTATCTCTGTCTGTCTCTACATACCTGTAACCTATACACCATCCCCTTCAATTGCTCTAGGGTCGGCTCAGCTGAGGATTGACTTGTAACCAGAAGGTTGCCGGTTCGATCCCCGGCTCCTCCTAGTTGAGTGTCAAGGTGTCCCTGGGCAAGACACCTAACCCTAACTGCTCCTGATGAGCTGGCTGTCCCCTTGCATGGTTTACTCCGCCTTCGGTGTGTACTAACCGTTGTGAGTCCCTTTGGATGACAGTGGCTGCTAAATGCCCTTAAATGTAAATATAATTGTATTACGTGAAAGAAAACGACAAATATGTGCACATGATACAATCAAATGCTGGTAAGCGTAAATAAGCGTTTATAACCACAGCATCTGCTAACCAGCCTTCTAGGGTTTTAAGTGAACATCTTGCGTCTTTATTTTTCCTTCATTCATGATGAAGTGGCTCTATAGATAACATAACATGGCATACAGGGCCCCAGATGGTCTGCGGCTGTTAGGGCTTGAGGTGGTAGCTCACTCAAGGTAACATGAGTACTTCTTGTAGAGGCGCTCAATCCATCTCCCTATTTCTCTCTCTCTCTCTCCCTCTCTCTCTCTCTCTCGCTCTCTCTCTCTCTCTCTCTCTCGTGGTAATACACACTGAAGCCTATTGATTTTCATCCTAGATACTGCCTGGCCGGGACCATCTTGGATGCAGCCTCATTCATCGCTAAACACGAGAGAGGGGAAGGGAGGGAGGGAGGGAGAGACTGATTCTGAGACTGACTGACTGACTGACATTAGGATGAGCCGAGGATGCTCAATGGTGCCAGGCCCTATTTCATTTTCATTTTCCAGTTTTCATTCAAGACCTATAACCGACATCAAGTACCCCCCGCACCCCCCACCAGGTCCCCATGCTGGGGCCCCATGCTGGGGCCCGATGGCCGGCCGACGCGGGGACACCTTGTGTATCAAGAGGATCCATGGTCTCTCTTTGGCTGTACTTGTGTTTTTGGAGTGCTTGTGTTAGGGCCCCCGCTGAAGGGACATCAGGGAGCCTGGCTCCCCAGCTCAACTGAGAGAGGAGTCAGCAGTGTGGCTTAGGTCTCTCCAAAATAATACCTCCCTACGGTTTCTCTTATGGCGTCGTTACCCATTCATCTAAAAGTCGTTTGAAATCACTGCAAATTGACACCCTGCAGCAAAATAGTTACATAATAATAAAAAATAAAATAGGAGTACATAAAACAGATAACTTCCCCGGGGTGTCCTTTCACCGGGTGGTAATGAGGGACAAATCTCGCAAAATGCATTTTTAATTGTAGACAATGCGGCGGCCATTTTTCACACACGACACCCGCGTCAGGGTTAAGGACACTGGCTGAAAGATACAGGCAAATTAAAGAGATGCAGATGGGTTGAGAGGGAGAGAGAGAGAGAGAGAGAGAGACGATCTGCCAGAGTGTCAGTTTGATGAAGGGAATACCCTCCGATTTGAAACAGGAAATGGCAGATTTCACGGCCGCACATTGCATCCAATATCCATACAGCCGTGCGGCCAGCGACTCATCAGACGGCAGACAGCGAGCGCAGACAGCGCCCGGGCGGTCGGCCTGTCCAAACACGGCCCCCCCGCTCCGTATCTGATAGGTGGTGGGGGGGGGGGGGACTCACTGTGCTCCTCCGCTGATCATTACGGGGGATGTGAACATTGTGTGTGTGTGTGTGTACACTTGGAGGGGGTTTACGTTTTTTACGATTTGAGGATCTGAATCCAGAGTGCAGACATTAAAAGGGCAGGGTGGTTGGAAGCTTGGCGGGGCCTAACTTTGGCTCCCTCTGCATGCTGGTGCATCCCTCTCCGCCACACACCCACCGGCATCTGCACCACCGCCTCCACCACCTCCACCCCTCCGGTGTCCACCCACACAGCCACCCCACCCTCCACCTATCAATCACACCGTCCTGTGGTGTGTTGAAAGGGCGTGGCTCGTGGAATCGACCAAGCGCATGGATTTGTTGATGCCGGCAAGTCCAAGCCCGTTTACTGCTGTGATATCTATAATTCCTGCTTGTATATATTTCACAAGCAGCGTCCTTTACTAGCGCAAAGACATAAAAACAACCACCCACCCACATGCACATGCACCCGCCCACGTGTGTTGGTGTGTGTGTGTGTGTGTGTCTGTGTGTGTGTGTGTGTGTGTGTGTGTGTCTGTGTGTCTGTGTGTGTGTGGGTGTGTGTGTGTCTGTGTGTGTGTGTGTGTATGTGTGTATGTGTGTGTGTGTGTGTGTAAATGTTGTTCCTGAATGGTATCCCTTCCCTGGACAGATAGGCAAAGCCATTCTTCAGGAGTAAACACTGACCTTTGACTCCATTACAGCTGATTGGATTGCATCCCCCCCCGCTTACTCCATATTCCCTCTTCCCCCATCCTCTATCCAGGACTATCTTGACTGGCTGACCACCCAGACACACTCACACACACACATACACACGCGCACACGCACACACAAAAACACACACACACACACACACACACACTCAAACACACAAACACAAAAATACTATTTGGATCAATGCATCGGTCTACCCTTGTTCCTCCTTTGTACATCCCCTGCATCCTAATGTTTTTGAATAGCATCGTGTTTACGTGTATGTGTGTGTGTGTGTGTGTGTGTGTGTGTGTGTGTGTCTTTGTGTGTGCGTGTGTGTTTGTGCGAGAGAGTCATTTTCATAAAGGGTAAGGAGTAAAGGGTAAGCAAAGTTTGTCCGTTTCCCACAGCAAAATCATAGCTTTGCATCCAGCTATTGACTATTTTCTTGCTAATTCATTTTATGTTTACTAATGTATTTGATTTATGTGTTACAGATGGTGGATGGGGATGGGTTGATGCCAATAATGGGAATAGCAACACCCATAACAGTAATTATGGAAATAATAATGAAGTGCACTAATTAAATAAGTGTAGGAGAAGAGTTCCACGGGGAAATAAGGACTACACAGGATGATTATTTGCATGAGATAGAGTTGGTCATAGGACCGTACCGATTTAGTTTTACTTCACAAAGTGATGACGAGGCAGATTTGCAAACGATTAAAAAATTCACAAACATCATCCTGCAATATTACAAGGCATTCCTGTTTCCCTATATAATCAAGCTTCTCCCCCACTCTGACGGTCACGCGTTCCTCTTTCTCTCAACCCCCTCCGCGCCCTGCCTGCTTCATATTGGGCCAAGGTTAAACCGAATGAGAATTGCTCTTGCACAATCGGATCCAATTTTGAAAAAGTATTCACGCGATCCCGCACATGACTGGGGGAAAGGAAGGGAATTAACTTGTCACTTGGCAGCCCGAGAGATGTGTGCTGTGCATCGGTCAAATTGTAACTTTTAAAGGTTAACATCCACGGATTACACCAGGGGAGCTGGGAGAGAATTACAAAAGGTTTTTAGGGGCGCCGGGTCGGATGTTTGGGTTTGGATGCCAATGGATGCCAGCTACTGCCCCATGGTTCCCTGCGATAATGTCCTGCAGCAAGGAGCCGGATGTGTTTTGGGTTGATTTCTTTCACTCAATCTGTCAATCTAAAAGGCTACTACATAAGAAACAGTTGGGCAGTTGCTGTGCCGTTTTGTATCCTTTAAAACCAGAGCCATTTAATTTGTCCTCATTAAAACACCAAAATAAACCATGATTAAATATATTATTGCACTGATTCTCATTATTTATTGAAGAGCAATTGTATTGACCTAAATGATGGTGGAGCAGAACAACAACGGAAATTTAACATGCAAATAAGTGCAAAGTGTAAGCCGAAAAACACACACCCATGCAAACACACAAGCACAGTATACCATCAAACAATCAAGTCAAAATCAACAAAGCCAGGACATGCGTTGTTTTAAACGTGGTAACTGATTAATTAAGCCCTGCACTTTTGTTTTACCTTGATAATTAGGATGGTATCCAAGCAATGTGTGAGAATAACACTGAGCACTTAACCCTGCCTGAAATGCATTTGTAATATGGTGTGCAGCAAACCACCCCTTGACTAAATGTGACGGGTGCCGTGACACATTTCCCACGTCACTAACACTGTATGTACACTTCATGTGGCAGTGTGTGTTTTACAAATCGTATGACTTGCATCCATCTGATGAATTGGCATTCAACTGCAGTTGAATGTGCATTTTCCCCATCTGTCTGTAGGCTATGTGTGCATGCCTGTGTGTGTTTGTATGGCGTGTGTGTCGCTATGGGATGTGAGAGTGTGTTTGCTGTCGTACAGTGATGGGAGGTGTAGACGGCACCTTTGTTTTGCCCTCACATGTCCTCAGACCATAGACCTGATGCATAATGTAGCAGTGGACGGAGGCTAAGTGCTTAAAAAAGATTGCACGTGCGTCTGTGTTTGCGCCTGTGTCTAATTAAAACGCCTCTGTTTTTCACATGTCAACAGGTCCGCACTCAAGTTAGTAAGTGTTGCTGTAATTAAATAACAGCGATTTCTGCAGGGCTAAAAATATGCACAAGTTCTCAGCAGTTTGGCTTGACCTCTGCTTCAAAGTTGAACACATGCTATTTGGTTCTCTTGAAACTTGAGGCACACTAACTATTTCATGGTACAATATTATTCATTTGTACCCTAATTAAAAAAATAAATAATTGAAGCCGTGTGCAGTACCTTGAAATCATGTATTCGGATTGTGCTTTTCAAAGTGCCGTTTCAATACCTCTGTGTGTGTGTGTGTGTGTGTGTGTGTGGGTGTGTGTGTGCGTGTGTGTATGTCTGTGTGTGTGTGTGTGTTTCTATCTGTGTGTGTGTGTGTGTGTGTGTGTGTGTGTGTGTGTGTGTGTGTCTGTCGATCTGTGTGTGTGTATGTGTGTCTATCTGTGTGTGAGTGTCTGCGTCTGCACCCTGTTTTGGGATACATTATTCAACAGAGTATTCAAACATCGCTTTAGTATATACTTTCTCCTTGCTCTTTTTGTGCACTTACACACACACACACACACACGCGCGTGCGTGCGCCTCAACGTAAAGTTGTGTGAGGGCATGTGCTGTAGTGCTTGTTATCGTAGCGGGCCCAGGCCTCCCCTGTGATAAAGCACCCGGGAGTCCATCCTCCAGCCGACCAACAGACAGAGGAACCCTGGCCCCCACAAGGGCAGCGTTAATGAACCGCAGGGCGACCTCTCTCGCTGCTTTTACTCCAAGCAGAGAGAAGAAGAAGCCGAGATGCGCTTCCCATGCTAATCAGAGTGAAGAGGTCAATGCAGAGGCCACCTCTTGTCACCCCTCCATTCATCCAGGGAGCAACAGATCAATTAGCTTATGGGGGGGGGGGGGGGGGGGGGGGGGAATGCAATGGTAAATATTTCAGTATTTACCATTTCAGTAAGTATTTCAAAGCTTTTATTAGAGTGTAATTTGGTAGAAATAAATGACAGAGTTTTGATTTGATTGTGCCTTCCTTTAGATGTTAGGCAGCTACAAGCTCATTTCTGACCAATCGTGGCATCTCTTCCATGATTGGTTTTGGAATCAATCTTTCCTGTTAATCACAGGTGCTTGAAATTCAACGTTCCTCATTGATGGAGAAACGAAGCATGGAGGGAGCAGAGAGGGAGGGATGTTTCTGCTCTCTCTCTATATATATATATATAGAACTCTATATATATATATATATACAACTCTCACATTATACCTGCAGCAGCTTTAAGGCTTCAGAATGTTTATTTAAGGAAAGGGTAGTGTGAATGTTTTGGACTACAAATGGTAAGTGTGGAGAAAAGGACCAGAGGCCAGAGAGAATCCTGGACTGCTCCAACGTTTTTAGATGTTGAGCTTTAAGCTGTTTAAAATTGTGGTTAAAATAAGCATGCCCTCATTCGTAAATGGACTGCATTTATTTAATCACGGTTATTCTGTGGAAAGACAGAAAATGTGGTGCTGTGGCAGAACAAAATCAAATTTGAAATTCAAAACAAATCAGTGAAAATCAAAACAATATGTGGGTGACAGCTGTCTGTGTGTGAATGCTTGCATGAGCGCTTTGAAATTATTGAGGAAGTCAAAGACACACATAAACAGCACGCATCTACATGATTGACAATCAAACAGAGAATTCCATTTGCCTTGAAAGATTTTGGTAACTTCAGACCAAGATGGTCTATTCTGGTGTCTGGTTTTCTTTTTCTTTTCAAACAGGTATGATAGGGTAGGAAAGGGGAGTCATTTAAATCAGGTGGAGGTAATTATAGCTGCATTCAGCAATACCCATACACACAATTTTGTTTGAAGGCACACCCCAAAGTTGGCAGCCTTGTGGAAAGAGAGAATAGGGAAGAACGAAAACAGCGACTAGGAATAATGTCTAAGTTAAAGGCCTAGTTTATGGGGATAAGGGACATTGTAGAAAAGCATCCTTGGAAGACAGTGTTTTCTAATAATGGATTGCTCCTTTGGAATTTATGTATGGACCCACACTGGAGTACTTTGAGTTTCCACATGGATTTATAGACTTTCCTTAAGCTCCATCCTGGACGTTTGGTGAGGTAGGTGTTGTGGACTTTAGGTTAAAAGAAAGTATACTTCTTCTCTTTGTTAGAAATGGGATATGTTTTTTTCTCCAGCATTAAATTGACTGCCTGCTCATTCTAATTGGCACTGTTTTGTTTGTCTATTGGCCACCAAAGGACCTCTACCGAGTTTGTGTTTAGATATATTTTTACAGCACATCTGGGAATGTACCTGTGCTTTTGTTGAGTTTTCTCATAACTATGCTCAAGGATATCTCTGAACAGTATTTTTTTTGTGTGTGTGTGTGTGTGCGTGCACACATCAGCGTGTGTGCAGTATAAATGCACACCCATCTATATGTGCACTCTGAACAACTGCTCAACGCTGAGCCCAGTGCATGTCAGGAGTTTATTTATCTCTGCTTCCGTTTGAATTTCGATCTTTTGCGCTTTCTGACAAAGGGCTTCAAAAAAGAAAACATCACCACTGTGTGAAACTACACTGGGCTTTGATCTCTCTCTCTCTCTCTCTCTCTCTCTCCCTTGCCCCTATATTACTTTTAAGCCCTTGCTCTCTCTTTTTTATGACTGTCTAGGCTTTCTCTCCTTAACCCGCCCTCCTTCCGTCCTCCTACACTGTCTATTCCTTTGCACCACCACCTTTGCCACAGTGCTTGTTAAAAGAGCCAAGGGTAGACTTTCTCACAGCACAGAAAAAATGTAAAGATTTTCTTCGTGTACAGCCCCAAAAACGTAAACACAACCGCTGTGGAGCAATTGCGAGAAGGCGTCCCATGACCTTGATAACTACCAAGGAAACTCCCTTCTTAGGTGCCTACTTTGTGAGAGACGGCCTAACAAGGAGGCATCACCTGACCTCACAGAAAAGTCCTGTTGGGCTCATGTCTAATTACTAAGCAAAGTGCCGCAACACCCCAGCCACACAGAAAAACTTTCTTCACAAGGAACATTTCATCTCAGCCATGACAAAGGTTGTGGCACTGCGGTGCAGGCATCACTCCGTGAACGCACTGGTAGGGTAGTTTCATAGCAGTCGACAGGAAGTCCATTAATTCCCAATGCAGTGGTAGCCAAGGCCAGATGCTCGGCCAATAGTCCGCTGGCTCCTGCTGCAGATCACTCTGACAACACTGAAGCTCACACTGACATCCATAACCTCTTATCGCCGTTCTCTGTGTCCTGGCCTCGTGTTGAACAGCCACCTTCCTGGCTGTCCTGCGGCACGCTAGTGACATTATATATCCTTCTTGCACACACACCTTTTTCGTAATTGCTGTCGCCCGAGCCGCCCTCCGACATGTCCCGTAATTGCCTTCAGAGAGAGAGAGAGAGAGTGAGAGAGATGTGATTGCTAAGTGACGTGGGGAGAGTGAGACATTTGGATTGTTAGTTCAAGACCCTGTTAGAAGAGGGCGGGGGGGGGGGGGCACGGTTTCCCCTCAGCTCCATGAGCCGTCGGCCCCACGTCTTATGAGCGTTCCGTCACGCTTTCACTCGGCTGGGGAACACTGCCGTGATAAGTAACGTCAATTTGCGATGCCCAATGCCATCTTCCACTCCCCACTTTGTCGCATAAACGACGAGGTCATTCTCTGCGTGTTGAATATTCCGGGTGTGCAAAGAAAGGTTTTGAGACGCTCCCTGCGGACTCCCAGGGCGTTGGAAGGCCCCTAATGATTCTGCTGGGGGCACAGGTCATTAGTGCTCTGGTGACTGTGGTTCCCGTGGACCCCAGTGTGTTCATTATGGGGATTGGCTGGCGTTCACACCCTTCCCTGGCTCGTGTTGGCGCGCAGTGCCCTAGAAAAGTTACGGGGGCAAAAGCCTACTCACTTCGGTTTGCTTGTTTGCAGCACTATCGGTCCGCAATTCTTTTACTGAGATAAAAAACAAGTTGCTTTTGTTTGTGGCAAATTCTCCTCTAGTCTCTTAGAACACCCACAAGCTTTTCACTTGATGGTGGTGTATGTGTTTGTAACATATCATGGCTTTAGGTGCTGGCCTTGGAGAGAGAGTGAGGGAGAGAGAGAGAGAGAGAGAGAGAGAGAGAGAGAGAGAGAGAGAGAGAGAGAGAGAGAGAGCTAAAGGGACAGAGATGTAGTTGCCTAGAGACGTTGGGGGAAGGGAGAGAGTGAGAGGTTTGTATTGTTAGTTCGAGACCCTTTTAGCAGAGGTGTTAAGGGAGAGAGAGTTCCCAGTGTACTGATAATGGGGCATTGTATGTAAGTATTATAAGTATGAGGCCAGGATAAGTAGTCATGCACAAACACCGACTGAATAGTGAACTGCAATGAACTCGCACAGAGAAGTGAGGCATCATGGGAATGTGGCCCCAGACATAGCCATAGAGCAATTCAACTTGCTACCAACAACAAAAACAATCATCCAAAGAACGTTGCAGGCGACATGCTCTTGTTTTCTCAACAACATTATGACCCAGTATACCCAACACCCTGTTCCCCTGGAAACTAATCATATCTAATCATCTCGTTTTCTCCTTACAGACGAGGACAATATTCATATATTTTGCTTTCCCCTTCTCTATGTATACTTTAGAATACACACTGTGATATTGAACTATGCGATTCCGCGATGTGTGAAGGCAAGATGGGTATTAGGGAACTAGAGACACAGGAATTGTTAGATATAGATATATTTCTGAAAAATAATCTCTACTCAACATGTTGTCTGTGTAATATAAAACACTCTGGGAGTCATGTATTCACTATTGCAATCAAACTCAAAATACATCATGTAAAGATACCCTACAGGGGTACTTTCAAGTGCATAACTCAGGAGTCTCATAACACACAAAACAAAACGAAAACAAACAAGGTAAACCCTGATGACCTGCTGAGGAAACCAAGGTGTTGGCGGTGAGGCTGTGGCTTCGCAGCGGCAGAAGCAGGCAAGGAGCCAGGGTCGACTTCTGACCCTGACCGTCCTCATCAATACTGTAGAGGAAGGTCATCCCCGCGAGGTGGGCGGTAGGCAGTGGGTGGCTTACTCCTGTGACAAGCAGAGGCAGAACACATTTAAAAACACCATTCTGGAGCAAGTGAAGCTGGGGAGGGAGGGCGACTATGGGGGAAGGGGGCCTGGGGGGGGGGTCATAGGTTCCAATCACAGAATATTTTGGTTGCCTAAATGCTCATACCCACTAGGCGACAAACCCGCTACTGAGAGGGGGGGGAGGTAGTAATCAGGGCTGAAGTCAGCTCTGATCGTTCTTTAGTGTGGGGCGGGGGGCACAAGACACGCAATATTCGAAGACTGAGACTGGGATATGCAATGACGCTGGCAACATGTCAATGACATTTGAGATCAAGAATGACCATGCTGTTTCAGGTAAAGAGCGGCTAATGAGATTGAGAAGAAGGAAAGGCGGAGGAGTTTGGCGAGAGTTCACTTATTACAACGACAATTACAACTGCCTGCGATTTCTTCAATATCTGAACCCTTCTCAGAACATTGTCTGACCCAGTTATACTCCTCTGGACACAAAAGTTGGTTGCTGTGTTCCCCCAAAATTTTGAGATTCCTCTGACAGGGCGATCGGAGAGTAAAATCGTCATGTGCCTACCCCCACATGTTCCCAGTCGCCTAGTCTGAACCATCGCCCCAACGGCAAGGCGAGACCGATCATCCCAACCGGTTCTATAGTGCGTACAGCTAAAGTCGACCCAAACTTAATAAAAGTATTCTAGTGGAGAGGATGCTTAAGGTGTTCCCTCTTCAACTTCGTTCCTTCCAGAGGGAACGAAGGCCAGATGGGAAGGCCTTTACCTCCTCATTAAACGAGACTAAACTAGACTGTGTTAAAGTAGCTACTTTGAATTAATATTCATAGGGCTGCACAAACTGTGTAGGAATTACGAACCAGATGGCTGACCGTAAATTAGTTATAATTTTATGAATAATTGTCATCAAGTTTGTGGCACTAATTCAAAGTTGTTGTTTTTTTCCAAATTCAAACAAAGTTTATATAATGTGGCAGAGAAAAAAAGTTATTTTTCAGTGGTTAAAATTTATAATGAGGGTGTTAATGAGTTAGATGAAGTCTTACTAACCCGATGTATGTTTAATGGGTAATATAATGTTCAAGTATAGGTGCTGACAAGACAACATGAACCCAAGACGATGTTAGACAATATAAGCAGGGTAGACCGTAAACAACACAAGATCTTACCCATTTGGAACATCATTGTTCTGAGAACCAGAGAAAACTGAGAGCCAAATAAATCAAGAGCAATCTCCCTCATGTACACGCTAAAGTGAGACGATTCATCCAGTAGATCAGTGATACTCGTCTGCCAGCGTTTTAGGTTTTATCCAAAGACTATTCCCTTCATTCCGATGAAGCTTGTTACTCTCACAATGATGTGTGTATAGAATCAATAGAGAATAAATACATAACAAAAGCGATTAGTGCATCTCTTATAGTATGGATAGGATGGCTGATTGGGTGTAACAGCAAGTGGTATCTATGCATCTGTGACTGCAGAACGGTGAACAAACTCACCATATACAAACCCATGCAGGCTAGGGAAAACATTGCTTTACCCCCCAAACCACTGGAGACGGACTGAGCTTAAATTGATGGAAGATAAAAATAGAAATGGCAGCGGAAAAGAGGACAAAAAAGGGAGACTGGCAGACATTTTCTGTGTCAGCTCTCATTTTTATGGAGCAAAACCAAATAGCTGGTGGCGGCGCTGCCAAAACTAACTTACTATGCTTCATTTTCCCATTCAACCTTGAAGCATTTTAGATTTCCAAGTCTACAAGCCTGTCCGTATGTGGACATATAGAGTCCTTTGGTATCATCTGTATCGGAACCCTGTCTTATGTATTTCCCTTTTTATCCCTTCCTTATTGTGGATTGTGTGTGTGTTTTATTGGACGGCAGTTGTCTTTTGAAACAACTTCTTGACCTTATCTGGGGGAGCGTGGATATCAATCAAGTTATAAAAATCGACTGGGAAATGTTGTCCCTGAAATGAGCAGCTACACTGTCCTTCTAAACCATAAACCGGAACCGGAGCCTGTATTTATTTTATACATCTTATCTTTTTGTAGTAAGAAAAGGTCGCAGTCAAGATGAAATGGTTAATACTTGAAGGCAGCCAATGACCAAACAGGCACTGCAATTGAGTGATGTCAACAGCAGCTGAATGATCAAATGACTAAGGTGTGGTCGTTAGTTGGGGTTATGAGCTCTGTGTTTGATTACTAAGGCTCGGACTTGTCTGTTGGTATGGGGTCTATTGACTGTTGAATGGTCTATCTCAGATATTTATGACCAGTCCTCGCTCATGCATTCTTGATGCTGGTGGAAAAGGCCAGCCTAGAGATACCTGTGGCCTGAGAGGTGCCGTGTTCTGTGCGAGTAGCAAATACACAAAACTGTAGGTGGAGGAATTTGTTTTTGTGTTTGTCTGTGTGTGTTTGTGTGTGTGTGTGTGTGTGTGTGTGTGTGTGTGTGTGTGTGTCTGTGCGCGCGTGTGCGTGTGTGTGCATGTGAATGGAGTTTATGTTTGTTTGCAAGTACATGAAACGCTTCATGTGGAAAATGTATATGTGTGCGCAAAAGGTTATGCCTCTGTTAAAAGTGTGTGTGTGTCTGTGTGTGTGTGTGCATCTGTTTGTGGGCATAATATTCTGCGGTATGTTTCCGTCACTTAGAACTGTGAAAATTGTTTTCTTTTTCTAACTTTTCCCCACTCGCGCAGACTCTATTATGTCTGCCATTTGTAAGTCATTGTTGCGAATGACAATGACTTTTATTTTGACAGGGTCCACTATTTCGCACGGTGACAGAATATATTCAGGCGGAGAGGTTGCCGGTGGATGGAGGCTATTAAGGTCTTGCAGGGAACGCAGGCAAGCAAGAGAGGTGAGGTGTATGGATGGACGGGTGGGGTGGGGTGGGAGGGCTGGAGCAGTGGGAGAAAATAAACATCTTCGGCTGAGGAATCAATTCTCTGTGCCTGTCAGACGGAGCGGCCGTTGTCCCACCCAGCCCACCCCTACACCACCCTTGTCCCCTTCATCTACAACCCCCGCCCGCCCTCCTAACACACCACCCCATCCCCTTATGTGATGGCCGGTGTGGATGTTAAGTCTATTTGTGTGCCTGGCCAGAAGAGAAGTGAGCGAGTGTGCGAGTGAGTGAGTGGGTGGATGTGTGTGTGAGGAGGGTGAGGGTGAGAAAGTGAACCGGCAGTGGCTGACAGAGCGCAGCAAAGACAAGAGGAGGGGAGAGAGAGTGAGGGAGTGCACAATTGCGATATATGTATTTGTGATGGGCCATGCTGCCATGCTAGATCAGTGTAAATGCCAAGAGGGCACCGCTGGCACCAAACCCCTTTGGTTTGAGTCCCCCTGGGTTGTTTGATTGATTGCGTGTGTGTGTGTCTGTGTGTCTGTATGTTGTGTTGCATGCAGGAGCGTGTGTCTCACCATCTACACATATGTTCTCTCTCTCTCTCTCTCTCTCTCTCTCTCTCTCTCTCTCTCTCTGGCCTGCGGCGCGTACTACCGCCACGCGTCGGTGAGCGCATAAATCACCGGGTGAGATCTTAATAAGCGCCGCCCGCTTACCTATTTGCGGACTCCTCAACCAACGCAGCAGTTTGGCGTTGTGTTGCTTCTCTATTTGTCATTATTTGAAAAAAAGAAATACGAGGTGAATATTTGTCTGTGCTGGTGCCGCTGGCCGGACAAGATGAATGCAGTGTTGGTGATCAGATCGCGACACAGTGAGTGAGTAATTATTCACACAACAACAACAAACAAACACACTCCCCCCCAACCAGCTCCACTCTGACACATTCTACTGCTTCTGCTTCTGCTTCTTCTTCTTCTGCTTCTGCTTCTGCTTCTGCTTCTGCTTCTGCTTCTGCTTCTTCTTCTTCTTCTGCTTCTGCTTCTGCTTCTTCTTCTTCTTCTTCTTCTTCTTCTTCTTCTTCTTCTTCTTCTTCTTCTCCTTCCAGTTATTAGTTGTGTTACATAATCCCATCACTAACCCTAACCCTCTCCCCTCCCCAGGGTTGGTGTCAGGCTCCTCAACGTCGTCGTCCTCCCACATGGTGCCGTGTATCGCGGGCTGTCGCCGGGCGGATTGATGATCATTGGTTGAAATTACATCCAGGGAAATTTTCCCGCATTCCCTTCCAAGCGCGCTGGAGTTTCAGTCAGTCACAACACTCCGTACCAGCGACGCTCCCCTGCAAACAGACTTCCAACGTCATCCTTCAAACCAGCCCCTTTTTTTCATCTTCCGACTTGCCCTCATCTCATTGATCGATAGCCGCCTGCAGTATCAACACTTGATTATACAGAAATGGGTGGCAGATTTTCTCGTGCAATATTGCTTCGGATCGCTCTGAACCCGTTCCGTTGAACGCCCTGTTGACTGACTGGCTGTCTGGCTGTCTGGCTGGCTTGCTGCGAGACAGAGGCCAGTGAGAGTAACGGGGTGGCTGGTTGTTGACAGGGATGGTATGTGTTTCTAAATATTTCATTTTAATTTGATGAAAATCACCCCCTCTATTGAGGAGTCTTCGTGCTCCATTGCTTTGGTCTGAGAGGGGAGTGACAGCAGAGTCAAAGAGGGTTGCCCTGAGGTGGCCTGGGTCACTGTGCAGCAACAGAGACAGTAAATCTTGGCAGGCTCCTGATGGCTATCGATTAGTCATTCACATCCACTCCCCCTCTTCCCCTCTGCCCAGGATGAAGGAGCAGCTCTATCCTGTGCTCACTTCTCTGCTATCGTCCCCCCCACCCACCCCCACCCTTCTTCCCATTCACTCTGCAGTTCAGTCCCTCCAGGCCCCGTCATAGTCATTACAAGCATCGATAACGCAGGATGCAGCCCAAGCCCCCTGCTCTCTCTCCCTCCAAACACTGCTCAGCTGTTTCGCAGTGCTCTCTCTCTCTCTCTTTTTCTCTCTTTCTCTCTCTCTCTTGCTCTCTCTTGCCCCCTCTCTCTCTCTCTCTCTCTCGCCCTCTCTCGCCGTCTCTCTCGCCGTCTCTCTCACTCTCTCTCTCTCTCTCTCTCTCTCTCTCTCTCTCTTGCTATCTCTCCCCGTCTCTCTCACCCTCGCTCTCTCTCTCTCTCTCTCTCTCTCTCTCTCTCTCTCTCTCAATCTCCCTCTCTCCCTCAACATGCGTTCTTGCCTTCCACAAGCTCCACCTCTTCCGTCTCCACCTCCCTCTTCTCTTCTCATAGTCTTCTCCACCCAACCCAGCCCTCTAGCCCTGTGGGTGGGGGGGTGGGGGGGGGGGTGGGGAACACAACATAACAAAAAGTGTGGAGGCTTTAATTACCGCCCATCGGGGAGAGAGGAGGGGGTGGAGGTGGGGGGCGGCGGTGAGCATGCAGAACTCACAGAGGTGTGCCGTCATCTTGGATTCCGGTAATGTTTGCAGATGAGTCGCGTTCATCCCTCCCACCTCCCAGTCGGGTTCACCAGTGACCGGCTGACAGCCCCACAAACGGCTGACGCAGCAGAGCAGTGACCGAGTCCCCGACCGCCCCACCCTGACTGTGTGGTTCCAGAGACGTTGTGCTAATCAGAATAATCAGAATAACGCAGCGATAAGCCTCGGCGTTCTGCGGCGGCAGTGCTCGTCAGTTAGTATGCGTGGTACCACACCAGGCCAGCTCATTGTGTAAAGTTAAAGCACCTTGAGCACATTGAGGTTTTTATTTTGCAGACTCAGACTTTGGGGGGAAAAAGGTTTGCTCCGAGAGGGCAAAAGGAGATTTATGTGTTACAATTAATTTTGATCTCACAGGGAATCTGCCCTTCCTTAAAACAATCAACCGTGATGATTATCTCTGGAAAAATAGTATAACACTTTCTGCTATTATTTATATGGGATAAAGTGTCAACTATTTATGAAATTGCTCATTGAGTTATGTTATCTTGCCGTTAACAGCCAGAGCCAGTTCTAATCAGACCTTGAATTCATCATCTTTATCTGCTCAGTATATCTCTATGCTTTATATATTTTTATACAACTTATTTACCCACCCTGGAATATTTATTGCACAGACTTACATTTTTTCCAGGAAAAGCATAATAATATTTTCTAGCTAAGGTTGAAATTTAGGGCTTTGCGAGTTTGTGTTATGAGTGTGTTTATATGCATGTTTGTGAAGGATATGAACCTATAGGAAATGTTAACGGCGTGACTATGATTTTATTGTTAGTGTGTAGGAGAGAAGCATGAAAAAAAAGGTCTGCAATTGCATTTGGCGTGGGCTGTAGGTCTGTGTATGAGCACGAAAAACTGTGCTGTGTGTGTGTGTGTGGGGGGGGGGAGGGGGTGTGCAACTGTTGGGTAGAACAAAAACCTGCTTTCACTATCATGTGTGTTATTTACATTTGTGTGTTTGTGCTTTCTGGTGACTGTGTGTGCTAACAGGTGCATGTGTGTGTGTGTGTGTGTGTGCGTGTTTGTGCTTACAGGATCATGTGTGTGTGTGTGGGTCCAAGTGTGTGTGTGTGTACGTGGGTGCGTGCAAGTATGTGTGTTTGTCTGTGTGTGTATGTGTGTGCAGGTGAATGTGTCTGTGTGTGCAGGTACAAATGTGTTATTACCTGGGTGCATGTGTTTTTGCTAAGAGGTGCATGTATTTGTGTGTGTGCTTACAGGTGCAAGCATGCATGCATGCGATTGTATTTGTGTGTGTGTGTGTGTGTGTGTGTGTGTGCAGGTGCATGTGTGTGTGGGGGGGGGCCAAGTGTGTGTGTGTGTGTGTGTGTGTGTGTGTGTGTAGGTGGGTGCGTGCGTGTGTGTGCAGGTGCATGTGTGTGTGGGGGGGGCCAAGTGTGTGCGTGTGTGTGTGCGTGGGTGCGTGGGTGTGTGTGCATGTGTGTGTGCTTACTGCTCACAGGTGTTTGTGTGTGTGTGTGAGGGCCTAAGAGGAGGGATCTGTGGCCTTGCGTGGTTCCTCCGGCGCTGCAGGCCCGGCCCAAAGGGCCTGGTGAACCCCTCTCCTCTCTCCCCTCCTCCGCTTCTCCTCCAGGTGATTTAGGAAGCGATCGATTCCACCGCCATGCTTTGTTTTTCTGCTTCCTCATAAATAGCAGATCAAACACAGTAAGGCCCTGGTTTGTTTTGTTCTCTCATTCCCGTAGGCCATTCGCTCTGACATTTCCTCTTCTGCACTCGTTGCTCGTGTGTGTGTGCGTGTGTTTGTGTCTGTGTGTGTGTGTGTGTGTGTGTGTAAAAAAAACAACAACGAAATCTGAGGTTCTCTCCAGAGTTTCCAAGGCAACATGGAGGATTATGAAGGTTGATGCGTCTAATCTTATAATGCCTCGAGATTTCTATTAGCAAGGAGAGCACTATAATATTCAGAGCGGTGATGGTGACAAACTAAATGGTGATGAAGGACGTTAACGATGCTGTCAGAGATTAGGCTGTTTGGCCCGCTAATGTTGATGGCGGTGACCACCAGGATTACGGTGTCCCTGTATGCGGGTCGATCGATTATACAGTGTTGTCTCTGGCTGCGGCCAGGAAAACGAGGGTAATCATATGAATGATTAAAAAGAGGAAGAGAAGAAAGAAGAGAAAGTTTTGGAGCTCACGCAACATGACTTGTGCGCTGGGGCGCGGCTGCGTTTGAATGAATGGGTCCCACTTTGTGGCCAAACAATGGATCCAAAGAGGCAGGAGCTGGGAGGGACTCCAATCCAATCTAACCCTTATGAAAGATGACTCACTGAGTGCAAAACCAACAAAAGTGGAGACCCAAAAAAAAAAAAAAAAAGGTAACCATAGCGACAATCCACAGCGCTGTCAAAATCGCCATGTGAGTACGTACGTTATCATCGTTGGGATTTATCGAACAAATCTTTTCTCGACGGTTACCTGGCCAGGTGGAGTGCGGATCTCGATCGATGGCCGATGTGTGCTCGTGTGTGATTATGTTTGTGGTAGGCGGGAGGCAGATGCTTTGTTGTTTGGCCATAGATGTGTGCTCATCTCTCTAGGCGAGGGGGCGAGGTGACACGTCGTCGGGCAAGGTTTGGACGTATCCGTCACTAATGAGACGGCAGTGAGAGGATGACTTACTCTGCCCGGGAGAGCGAGCGTCCCAGCGGGGGGGGGGGGGGGGGGGGGCGGGGGGGTTGTTCCACCCTGATTGGACGTTTGGAGTCTTTTGTATCACTGCTAACACTCCCCGTGCTCATTAGCTCGCCAGCAGACGGGAAAATCGGACGCTCCCGTCTGAAGTGTCCCATTGGCTGAGGTCTTTGGTAAATATGCAAAGTGTGATCCAATTTTTATTTTATTACAAAGGCTGCCTCCAGTTAGAGGGTACACACATGCACACACGCTTACATTTACATTCACAGTCTCTCGCTCACACCCACACATCAACAGACACACACACATAACCCCAGATACACACACAAACACACACTCACACACACACACACACACACACACACACACACACACAGATTTGATTGAATTCTGATTTTATTGTTGGTGGGCCAGCGACACTGACCCGGGACAGACAGCCCCTCGAACAACAGCAGAAAGCAAATCGATAAAATGTAAGCAAATATAATCCCTTTTTTATTTATATTTGCTTGGGTTTTCCTTTTGTCTTTGATTGTGGAAGCCATCAAGATATGGGATGCCGTTACGATAATAATGATGTGGAGGGATAAAATCCCACCGAGATGCGACAGCCAGACTCTTTTTCTTGGCATTTCAAAGCAGACGAAGAATAAGAAGAAAAAAAACGTTCTTAGGGAATTGAATATGGCTGAAACTAGCATCAGTGTTTGCGGTGTTGCTTGACTGTACCAGGATGGGCTTAGAGCATGCTATTCCACAGAGATCCACTGCCAGTGAACTCTGGGGATGAGTTGAGGGATTAAGGCTGAATAATAAGGAGGGAGAGAGAGAGAGGGAGAGAGGGAGAGAGAAGGAGAGAGAGAGAGATGTTTGTGGCTATATAACTTTTAGTTTTTTTTGGCTGAAAAGTCCAATAAAAGCCAGCTGGCTCTCAGCTATTATTGGAAAAGGGGGAGAGGGAAGGGAAGGCTGCTGGACGAGTCCGTGAGCCAGAAGCAGAGCAGTGCATGGGCCGAGTGGGCCAGGCTGGGTCGCCTCTGCTGCTGGGGGTCCCATCTTTCATCTGGCAGACTGGGATGCCATGGGTTGTTTCATAACAACAACACACAGAATATTTACATTGCAGAATAATTCAACCGCAACCACACTCACCTAAAGAACACACTCGTGAACCAACGCACACACAGAAGAAAACACTCTTGCTCAAAGGCAGAATATCAACAAAATACATTCTCTCACACACACACACACACACACACACACACACACACACACACAGCAAACAAACACAAGATATTAACTTGCACAAAGACAGCACACATAATCACACACACACATACACACATAATCACACTCACACACACACACACACAAACACTAAAGTGCATGCAGTCTTTTCTGACGCATCGTCTCGCCATTCCTGGGGAGCAAGCAGCATTCTCCGCCCACGAGCCTCCCTATCTCCTCAGCATTAAAGAAGCGTCGCTATCCAGGAGATGAGCCTCCTGGGCATAAAGTATGCCTAGCAAGTAGGTCCGCCTGATGGTAAACACGTCTCCCACAATCCTTTGCTCCGTCTCTGCTTTGGCCCTGCCACACTAATGATCGGGGGCCTCGCTATGGCCTCCCCACAGCCAACTCCTCTCAGATACGCGGCTGCGTGTGGGAGATTGTGTGTGTGTATGGTGTGTAGGTTTGTGTGTGTGTGTGTGTGTGTGTGTGTCTGTGTCTGTGTGTGGTGTGGGTGCCCCTCCGTCTTCTTGTATTGTGTTGCCTGTGTTGTCCCCCCCCCCCCCCTCCCTCCTGTAATCCCTTCGTCGGGCGGCTGAACCCTTTGGGCAGAGGATCTGAGGACGGTTGTAAACATGAACGCCATGATTTGAATAAGCTACCCCAGGGTGACATTTTTGCTGTGGGTTTTAAGACCTCGTCCCGGATGTAAACTCGCTATCAAGGCCCAAAGCTCCGCCCCTGCAGGGGGGCCGCTATTTTCCTTTACGGTTTTGTTTTGTTTTTTGTTTTTTCCGTATATGATGAAGCAGCATAGCGGAGATCGGCAACGTTCCCGGGGTTGGGGGATTTCAAAAGTCCGAGGTTTCCTCTGGCGTCTACCATGGCAGAGAGAGAGATAGAGTTACTATGTAAAATCAGTGAACATTCATCAAAGTTCTGCCCAACAAACAAAAAAAGGGACAAACCTGCGCGCCACCCAGACTAAAGATTGCCAAAACTCTGCAATACAGGGCTTCTGGATTCAACGTGCAGACATTCAAATTCCACAGGCATTGCCGGTGTCACTCAGTACCCCCCTCCTCCTCCACCACCACCACCATCACCCACACACAACCCCCTCTGAAAGCCATAAAGCTCCCAAATGCCCTCGTTATTAGGTGAACTCATCTTGTCGTTAGCCGCAGCACGCGGCGCAATTTGGGCATCAAGGGCTCCCGTCCAGTGGGAATCGAGTGGTCCATCCCTCTTCCTTACTGCCATCCCATAGACCCCCCCCCCAACCATCCCTCACACACACACACACACACACACACACACACACACACACACACACACCATCCCATAGAACCCCCCCAACACCATCCTTCACAAACACACAGACACACACACACCATCCCATAGAACCCCCCCAACACCATCCTTCACAAACACACAGACACACACACACACACACACACACGCACACACGCACACGCACCCAAACATTTCTGACAGAAGAAGCCGCCCTTGCCAAAGCAAGGATGGTGTAATGGCACCATCGACATCTTTACGGCTTTATCCTCCGATGACTTTGCATTCGCTTACACTCTCACTTACTGCTGAGTCACGGTGATTTAGGCCTGGTCATTTGTTTTGATGGTCGGTGTCTTGGTGGGTGAGTGTAATGTGGGACAGGACTGTGTGCGTACATGTGTGTGTGCTCGCTGGTCTCGTGTCAGTGTTTACCTACTACTGAATTGGGCAATGGATACGCTGCTGCTGAGTCTGTGTGTGTGTGTGTGTGTGTGTGTGTGTGTATGTGTATTTATGTGTGTTTGCCCCCATTTAAAAAAACAATGACCTTTTTGTTAGGACAACCACCCTCTTTCCACTGTGCTTGTGAACACGATGAAATGACGCCCTATCACACACAGATGCACAGGCCTCTCTCACTGTGCTTCTGGAGAGGGAGGGTATCTTGTTGCTATCTTACCATGGCTATCAGTGGGGAGGAGAGGTGTAGTTCCTGCCCCCCCCCCCATCCCTCTCAATGGTTAGCAGACTGAAGCAGGTATGTCCTCTGTCCCCTCCCTGCCTGTCACTCAAGGCGTGTTATCGCTAATGAATGGTAGGTAGTGGGAGACAAGCTGAACATGTGACTACTCAGCCATCCATTTGGCAGATGTCCCCTCTCTCTGTTTCTCTCGCTGTTTCTCTCTGTTTCTCTCTCTCTCTGTGTTTCTCTCTCTCTCTCTCTCTCTCTCTCTCTCTCTCTCTCTCTGGCTCCATCAATCTTTGTCTCATGAATTTAAACGCTTTTTCACAGTTCATGAAAAAGACACATTCTGGCACTTTTCACGCAAGGTTAAACACACACAAGAAACGCACGCAATCTCGGGGGCACACAGCAACGTAGGGACAAGGCTCTTCGATTTTAAACATTTCACTAACAAGCAACTATCAAGTAGTCTTGGTCGACGTTTCAGACAGCTCCTCTTCAGCCTTTAGTGCGTTTTCTTTCGCTTTTGTGTGCCCGCGACGCGCTTAACCACCGAGGATTCAATTTAAAACGCCGCATGACGGTGGTTTGAGACGAGGCTTATGCTAAATCGTGTTTCCCTCTCGCCGGGGCTACATTAAAACATATTATTATTCACTCCCTCTGGTATGGCTAACCGAGCCGTTATCACCGCTGGTTTGCTAAATGCGTAAGTCCGGACAGGTTTCATACTTTCGTTTTAAACGGTTGGCATTTCTCCCCCATTGTGGACGACACTGACAACGTTCCAAATACTGCGGCTTTATTTCCTGGCCGAGCTATAATGTCAGCCACTTACCACAGGGAATGACAACCGATTTTTTACCCAGATTGCAACCATAAAGATAAGACGGCGCAATTAACAAATAAGAGTTCATTGGGCATGCAGAGTAATTATGGTAAGTGCAGATGTGGGAAAGGGGGAAATTATTAAAATCACATTCAGTTACACCTCGTTAAAAACACATTAAAAGTTATTTCAGTCCATGTAGATATTTCATTTACCTGAAGGTGCCCTGGAAAAACATAAATGGTAGGTAAACATTTGGTAAGATTATAATGTGTGTTTACATAAACTATTGACCCTACAATTAACCAGAATGATGACGAGTATGGGTGTCTCTTCGATAAGCCAGTGAGAAATAATTATAGACGGATAATGTAGCACAGAATAATTGAAATGTCGAAGGTGGAATGGGATTACGGGATCATAAAGACAACAGCTCTCGCAGATGAACTGTGTGCTTAAACGCTGTCGTGGTGCATTCAAATCATCGGTTGACATTGTAACAAGCGGCCGCCGCGATCCGCGATCCGTTAAGCAAATAGTGTTATTAGACGACGATAAGGTCGTTACACGAAGACTCCCGCGCGCGGCCCATAAAGCCCCAGCTGTGCGAAGGTTCACACCTGAACGGAGCACTTAATGACACCTGCTGGTGGCTCGAGGTCATTTCCCATTTCGGTATTTGCAACGGTACGTTGAGCAACAATAGAGCCGTTTCACAGCGGTGACAACTTGACAACCACAGGTTTTGCTCATCACACTAATTATGGGTCCACTGCTTTTACACACCAGTGGTAGACTAGACTAGTGGAGATATAGGTCTACTAACGGTGAACTGGCTCATACAACTTGTATTAGATCAATTAAGTGTTACGAGCGACACTTGATTTCGTTACGATGACATCTCTTTGTGAAGGGTCTTGTTGCCATCTGTGTTGGTCTATTTCTGCGAACCTCAATCACTTTTGGAGTTATTTACTTGCTGATTATTAGGCATAAGAAGGTTGTTTATTACTACATGAGTAGGAATTGCAGTGTGTAGGAATATACCCATTATGAAACAGTGGATGGTACCAAACCATACAATAACCTACACTATTCATCTAATCACTAAATATGATAACGCACCCCACGGGTTATGGCGTGCCGTTACATTATGATGTAGCCAAGAAGCGCGCGAACTGTAGGGTCTATTTTAGGCAGATTGGGGACATGATTCAATGGCGCTATCTAGTGTTTGATAAGGGGTAAGACGTATGTGAAAGTAGCTGACAACGGTTAAGTAAATATTTGCTGTTGATTTACAAAAGCAAACAGCAACCACATTTAATATTATTCTATTAGTTGGAAACGATGAGTGTTTATATAAGGTTTGTGTTGTACTCTATTTGCTACCCATTACCACACCAGGGCTGTACCTTTTGCAAGATAGAATTTGAATTGAATCATATTTGTAAACTATGAAAATATGTCCATGCAAGCAGTGCGTTTAAGCCATTTGAGATTTGTATAACATAGATATCTGATCGTAACTGTAATCTCACCCTTTTTTACATTTATGATTTTTCCCCAGGCAGCAAATATCATATTTTTAAAACATTTGTTTGTTTTATATTGTGTCATTGCTTCAGGCCTTTGTAGTCTCTCTCTCTCTCTCTGTCTGTCTGTCTGTCTGTCTGTCTGTCTGTCTGTCTGTCTCTCTCTCTCTCTCAGTCAATCACTCACTCACTCACTCATACACACATGTGGACAGGTGGACAATTTTGAATAGCTGTAGTGCACTTAGTTTTAACAATCATGTGTACAGGCTACTCGTCTTTGCATGTGGGCGGCAATCCATTCCTATCCCACGTGACACAGGAACTGTATTATACTACTCTACAATACCAACTGAAAGAGAGCATAGGGTGACACATGAATGCATTCATACTGGCCTTTCACCAGGCATCTATCAGACGGACCAAGGATACCTCTCCTTACCTCTAGAGTACACCACTGCTGGCACACTCCAATTATTAATTTTGATGATGTTTTCATCGTTTTGGTTATTTATCAAAGAAAAGCATACACTTGGTTTGAATCTCAGTTTAATTTCAGTATGGAAAATAATGCTTGATATTTTATTTGAAAGATTTCTATTGATAACTGTGTTTAGGAGCCGAAGAATTTGCACTCAAAATACACCTCACAAAATAGTGTTAAGATGATCAGAATGCAGGGTACAAAACCAGTAACTTGCCCTCCCCTCATCTCAAAATTGCACATCTCCAGAACTGTGTGTGTGTGTGTGTGTGTGTGTGTGTGTGTGTGTGTGTGTGTGTGTGTGTTTGTGTGTGTTTGTCTGTGTTTACCTATTTTAGGGGAACTTCAGTCAACAGCAAGTACAAAAGAGAGGTATTTAAGTACTATGCTGAAGTCGTACTCAAATAAAATAAATAACTGAGTATACTGACTAAAGATATTAGTCATAAAGTGCAGTGTTAGGACTGACTAATACCAATTCATTATAGAATCCTTAAAAAATCAAGGACATCTCCCTTAATAGAAAGATACTTTAAGCTTTTCTGGACATTCAGTGAAATACAGTTTATCGTATTTCTGTAACGATCGGTGTCTATGCGTATACGCATGCATAACACCAATCTCTTTTACACCAATAACACCAATCTCTTTTTCTAAGCACTTTAAACTATACTGGACTGCTGCCACATCATTAGCCCAGTGCTTCTTACAGTTATGTGCATGGATTCTCAATTCATAACTGGAATTAATGAAGTCTAATAAAATCTATCTTTGCAGCTTTGAAAATGTCATGTTGACAACCAGCTAAATCGACTGCACACAAAGTGGAAGAGATGTATGTGTGTATGTGTGTAAGTGTGTGTGTAAGTGTGTGGGTCTGCTGTCCATACAGGGAGATTGACACTCCATTAATGTGTTTTATGAAACCATGGCCATTGGAAGACAGAAAGCTATACACACTCAGAGTGGGCCATCTTTCGAGGCCAAGGCTAAACGCCAAGCATTTACCACAAAGGCAGAAGATACTATATGGTTGGAGGAACAGCAAACAAGCACCATACAGGGGGAGGGGAGAGGTGGAAAGATCAGTTTATAGGATGCATAGGTCAGAAAGTGGCACTGCAGTAAACGGTATCTGGATGAAAAACCAATAAAGGGTTGCAAGCTGCAAGGATCATTCTTTTAGGATGGGATGGATGGGAAGACACTGATTGGCTTCAAAGGGATCAAAGCAAAGCATCAATAGGCAGATGGTTGAATAATACAGTAAACCTGTGAAAGTTTTAGACACAGTTGACATGTGATGCGCAACAATTCCTCTTCCACTGTATGTGTGTGCGTGTCATTAGATCCCAAAATACAAGCGGTGTGTGTGTGTGTGTGGCTGTGTGTGTCACCACCACCCCCGCTTCCTCCAGAAATATGGCCTCTGACAGCTTGTGCCACATAGCTTTTCTCATTTGAAAAGTGACTCAACATGAGCTTCAGCACCAGAGGCACTATATGGGCTGCAGATGACCCTTTGACCCACCACAAGCCCCTAAATTTGACCTGCCCCCATGTCCTTGGTTTCTCGGCCCATATAGATAAAAAGGATTGTTTTGTTCTGCGTGGAGGCATGTCAGCATGCCAATTATATATTTGATGTATGTACTCCTTGGTTTTCCTGTTTTTCTAAGTCTATTACTTTGACGAACAGCCAAAAGAGTAGGCCTACCACGTATGTAGGCCGACTGTATTACTGTACAATTATTCCAGCAATACATTTGCAATTTGTATGCATTAAGACTATTATGACTGAGCATATATGCCTGTATTTTGTCATTGTGAACACTTGGAGGCGGTAGTGTAGCGCAATTGAAATCCACGAACAACTGTCTAATCAGAGTTTTTCGAAAAATGATAAGCTTCAGGCGTGTGGCTTACCATTTTCAAAGTTCCAAAAAACTTTATGTATCTTTATAGATGGTAATCTTCTGATGGTGCTGCTGTATGTTAAGGTAGTATACAGTAGGACGGTTAGGTTTCATCGAGACCAAAAGTAACTGTAGCCTCGCGCTCAAAGTAAAATAAGTAGGACGCTATATTTGCTGAGTCATGGTTAGAGCTTTAAAATAAAATAATAAAAAACATAATAATGTGCATATGCAATCGACAGCGAGCTTTTTAAAGATGAGTGGTTCCCGCTGGAATTGTATTTATTCGACGTGAACCATGACGAACAATTACTGAACATGACAGCTTCTTTCTACAGGAAGATTGCTGAGTCCGAAAAAAAAATTCCGCCATGGAGCAGCGGGTGGGCCGGATATTTCGCCAAAACCCTATCAAATCAGCGAGACGAGCCTTACCTTAAGTGTATGAGGTATGCGCGTTTGCCAGGGTTATTTAATTTAACAGTGTCGATAAATCATGGAGGCGTGCGACATCGTACGGAACTCGCGGTAAACACGCCCGGCCCAGGCCGCCTCTACTGCGCAGGACCAGAGATGCTAGGGCAGCTTGTACGTGATGTCCCGTTTCTAAGACGCTCCTTTACTTAACGTTACATCCACGCCGAGGCGATCCGAAGCCAAGCGGCTTGTCACACCGTGGCGTGGAGTGAGGGAGCGGGTTCTGGGGGCGACACAAAACCCCCTATCAATGGTGCCAGGGGGCCGTCTATCAAGACAGTCTGCAATACAACAAGCTGACGCTGGTGTGCGCACTGCAGCTTTGACTCCATTGGACTCTCATCCACACAGCACCACAGGCAGAGCGGCGACTACCCTATTCAGTAGACTACAGCTTTCCCAGTTCCTGTTTCCGCCGCAGCCTTTCCACCCGAATTTGTACCCAAACATCTCTGCGTCAGATTCAACTTCTTCAGCCCCGATGGATCGCGCCGAACGCCGCTGCTGCTGTGTGGCAAGGTACGTGATATTTAACCTCAACACCGCATAGACGACAGCATCGGAGTTCGCGTTTCAGCTCGTTACCACGTTATTCGCGTACACCCCCGGCCTGTTGACTGCGTCGGCTGCTGACAAAATAGCGGTCATGGTAGAGACGTCTAGTCCCGTTATAATAGCCCTTTGAGCCATTTTGCGCCGCTTCATATGCCGGATCCGACAACGTTTTCATACGCATTGCAACTGAATGATTGCCTTTTGCATCGCCTTGTAGCATTGGGCTAAAAACACCAGCCTTAGCGAACACTATTGTACTTTCGGCTGGTCCGTGAAGGAAATAGTGCAGTTAGCCCTGGAGAGCTCTTGGTAAAACCTGTTCCACATAATGGTCCGAGATGGCGAAAATGGGGTGTGCTTGGAGTTGATCTCTAGCCTTCAAGCTAAGGCTATCAACAATGCTAAGAAATACACAACGGAAGCTTGACCATAGTCCTACAGTCGAGCTATGGGAACACACACACACACACACACACACACACACACACACACACACACACACACACACACACACACACACACACACACACCATCACAACGTACTATTCCCATTGGTGTTGGTGATCGCCTGTGTGAGCAAAGTACCCCAACGTTATGTTCATCAATACATCATGTGGAGGATGATATTCGGCCTAGCCTATGACAACAGAAAGCAACTTGCACACCTGAGTCATGCTGTTGATATTTGGAGAAGAGTGTGTGTGCCGCTCTGCATCCTTTTTGTTAGTTTTTTTGGCGATCAGACAAAGCGGCTACGTGTGGTTAATCACGACTACCTGAAAAAGCCCTGTAATATACAGCACCGAATAATACTCACAAGTGATTTGTCTTTGTTGTCTGACAGGCTGTTCTGATACGTGATCCTATGCCAGCGTTGCCACAGACGCGTATGTCAATTCTGTACCCCCCCCCCCCCCCCATCACCAAGCCAGACAAGCTGCTGGTAATGATAGTGTCCAATCCTTATAATAACATTGTTATACCTCTGTCTCTCTCTGCCTCTGTGCTTATTCAGCATGCATTACCTGCTAGCCCACACGTTAATTGTTATGGCATAATCGTGGCGTGGGGCACGTACATTAATGTGAGGACTATAATTGTTTTCTGTGTCAGCCCAGTTGGTCATGTTTCTGGCATGTTCAACCATGGGCATCCCCTACTGGGTTGGTCACTATGTCTTATTTGATTTATCACTTCACGGTGCTACAGTGATCCATGATGCACGCTATTGATTAGTGACGTTTGGTTGCAGATAACAATTAGGAATTATGTGTGGTTTAATATCGGTTTTACAGTTAACAAATTATTAAAAAGCAATTTCCGCAGCAACAATTCTTATGTATACATTAATGACAGGTCTATCGTTCACTTGTAAATGTTTACATTTGTTCCTATGTTATTCATACGTTATGATGATATACATTCTATCTGCTCTCCATTGACACCCAATTGGGAGGGGCTTGACATCTGGCTGCTGACTCCGGGGGAACCCCAACACCTATGGACGCCTAATGCATCATTAATGTCATCGAATAAAATCTTCCCTTCTAACTTGCTGCCGATCGAATGAGTTAGTGGCCCTTATTCATCCATGAATTAATAAACATACACACATATCAAGTGCGGCTGATGGAGAGGCTGGGTTGTACGCCACACATCAAAAAGTGTCATTTTTAGCTCTTGGAGGCCGAGGTCCTTTCTGAGGTACCGTCAATATCAATTGCCCCCTTCATTTTTTCCGATATATTTGTTTGTCTGTGAGAGTGCGTTTCATTCTGAAGTCACATTGCGCCGTTAAATTGTCATCATCCAAATTTGGAAGGCACCTATTAAATGTAGTGATGGGGTATAAAAATGTCCCGTTAACCAGTGGCTTTCGCTGACTGCTACTGGAAAGCAGGGGAATTCACAAGGAAATGTTCACCCAAGTCCACCCTGCTTCACCCTAGCAGATCTGTCCATCATGGTCCCTTTCATTCTCTCTTTTTTTCTTTCTTTCCCTCTCTGTCTCTTTCTTTGTCCTTTGTCCTCTCTCTCTCTCTCTCTCTCGCACGCTCACTCTCTCGCACTCTCTTGCACTCCCTCTGTGTGTGTCCACTCTGAATGCTTTATATACAACCCTGTCTGTCATCATTTTGGACTAATGAGTTCATTAAACATATTAGCGGTGCTCTGCCAATGAGGTTCGGTGCGGTGAGCAATACTAGGGTGGTGACACATCTCCTATTTCAGTCTTTCTTTTTTTCTTTTTTGCAAGCCTGTATTTAATGCCGGCACAAATGTCACATGTCAGTCTTTGATTTCATGTTTAAAATATTTCTTCATGAAAAATGGCATTTTGATTTGTTTTTCTTTGGTTCTCTCCCTCTCTCAGTCTCTGTATCCCCCTCTCTCTCCCTGACTCTGTATCAGAGTCTCCCTCCCTATCTCTATCTCTATATTTGCCTATTATATACTTCTCTCTCTCTCTCGCTCTCGCTCTCTCCCTCTCTGTCTCTGTATCACCCTCTCTCTCCCTCTCTGTCTCTGTATCACCCTCTCTCTCCCTCTCTGTCTCTGTATCTCTCTCTCTCTCTCTCTCTCTCTCTCTCTCTCTCTCTCTCTGTCTCTGTATCTCCCTCTCTCTCCCTCTCTGTCTCTGTATCACCCTCTCTCCATCTCTCGGCAGCACTAGCTTGTCACCTGCTCAGCGGCTGCTTCTCTCTGCTTGAAAAGCCATTCTAATTTCAAGCATCACAGTGTGTTGGCACAACCTACAGTGTGTTTTGTTTGCTGCTTGCATATGTGTGTATTTCCCGGGTGCACACACGCTTGTGTATAATATCTAGCATTGTGTGTGTGTGTGTGTGTAAATAGCCTACATTCCTTTTTGGCTCTGCTGTCCCCAGATATATCCTCTTATGTATTCCTTTTTTCAAGGACACTCTACAGATGAAAGGAAACAGTCGAATAGAAATATGGATGAACCACAACCACAACCAATTTCTCCATAATGAACGAGTGTCTCCAATTTTGAAAGCTAACTCCTACAGACACAAAGGCCCTGTGCTTTGTACAGAGGGCAACGCTTGTAGCTATAGCTTGTGCAACACTAACAACACATCTAAAGGAAAGGGGCTGGGGTGGGGGGTGGGGTGAGGCTCTGAACCATTGTTGTGTAGTCTGCATTGTTGATCTGGGTTCCATGTATAGCTGCAACCTATGTCCAGTGTACCATGTTCTCTAAATAGAGAACGGAGAACGCAAAGTGGTGTTCTCACACTCATTTTCGTTATTTGTAAATTTCGGGCTTTGAGGAACTGACATTCTCTAAATATCCTACCCAAGGATAGACGCCCGAGTCCGTTTCTTAAAGGAGTTTTGCCTTCAACAACGTGGAGGGGGGAGGCTCCTGAAGCAAGTGAAAGACATGATTTATAGAGTTAGGTCAGTGAACAATCACTGTGTGTCCTGCGTTGGCATTTGGCTGGCTTTTCTTTTTCCAGTCTGACATTTAATGTCCAATCCCCGTGCTAGGTTGTCTGTCTATCAGTAGATTTTCAAGGTGGTCACAAATAATGTATGCCACATGCCATACTCGCTTGTTCTATATCTGTTGCAGGCCCGAAGTTCGAGTAGATTCCTGGAACAAAAAGGTTTCCATAGTAAAGCTATAATTTTAGTGTCATTTGTTTAGTGTCATCAATCCAGTCCTTTTGCAAAAAAGAAGAAACTTTTCTGGGAGGGAAAGGGGACTTGAGATGATGATCAACGTATTTAGATACTTTGAATTATTGTTTGAGTGGGAGATCATAATCCATACTGACATAATTACATTTTAAAGCAATTAAACAACGTTAGTAAATGGATTCATACTTTTGCATAGGTACATGATTTTGTCAATAATACATTTATATTTGGATGCTGAAATTAGCTTATTAGAATTCAAAGTGACTCTATCCCAGTGGGCTTCATCCACACATCTTCCCACATTTATAATGAGATATCTGGGTATTAAGGGAGGTGTGCCTGCCACACATTATTCACTTGAACTGCTTTAGCTTTTTTCAGGAGTGGGAAGTTCTTTCTTCATTTAATGAATACAGTCAGGGAGTAGGGAGGAGAAGCCCTGATGGGATTAGTTTGCTGCATTTTTTTTCTATTTTCTTTCGGGTGCATAGGCGGGGGACTTAATAAATTATGAAAATACATTTTGAGAAAGCTCTGATCTCAGCCGTTACACTCTATAGATACTGATTTTATCTTCGTAAGGAACTGTCCCAACTCAATTTCCCGAGTGTTCCTGGCAGACCACAGGTTGATATTGTCTGGTCCTTTTTGGCAGTCAGCATCTGGCTTGATCATTACTCCGAAATACAAAAGGTGAGAAAAATGGATGGCTTGTAGAGCTTAATCAACAAAAGGTAATGCTCTGTTTCTGCATTCTTAATGCGTCAGCGTAATATCACAAAACAATCGGTGTTAAGATGAATGATGTAACACCGAGATCGAAGGAACCATGCTGTGTTTGTTTTATATAAATTCTGTGAGCTTCAGTCATGACAGTGAAAGTAATAAATAACTGCATAATTATAACACTAATAAGGCAATAAAAATAAGAGCTATCGTGATGGATCGTTTATAAAGAACAGAAACAAAAGGGTAAACCCTTTCCATTCTGTCATGTCGGGATGGACACTTGGACGAAGTGGCCTCCTCTGTCCCCATTTACAGCGGCAACCATTTTAAACCGCCCATTTCTGGGGCATAATCTGCTCTCAGCCCAGATATCCAGGGACCCAAAGTGGTCTCCGATCGGCCCCTCAGGCATCAGTCAAACATATCTCCAGCTTGGCCAGACCCTGTCTGGGAAGTAGCGTGCTGGATTAGACCAATATAGACCCAAGCCGTCGCTGCTCTTTTACTTTGCCCACACACTGAGGAAGCGGCAGGGATGATAAGAGGGAAAGGCTGCCGGTCTGGATGGAGAGTCTGAGGAACAGGTGAGGCAGAGTTCTTCTCTTCCCGTGACTAAGTCTGGGATATGGCAAATAGTACACTATCGACTTCCCTTTGATGGCCTTTTTTCTTTCTTCTTTCTTCTACTTGAGGGTGGACTACTATCCCCAGGAAGGACTTAAACTTGAAATCTCCTGTCCCTTCTTAGACCTGTAACACTACCCATCCCCAACCGGTTTGAGCTAGCGGAGACAACTGAGGTCAAACACCTCTCCCCACACCTTTGTGGTCTTGCCAGGGGTAAAGCATTAAAGATTCCCCATATGGACGGCCTTCATCTCTAATGTCGGATTCCAAATCCTAGACCCTCCTTCCGGCTTCAATTAAGTATGTCCCTCGTGCTGCTTCAGTGGGGAAAAGATTGTGTGGAAAGTGAAACTCGGCTCCAGCCGCCCAATTCCCTATCAGCTGCAGGATTTCTCAGAGTGGCAGTGTTGGCATTCACCTACAGCAAACCCCCCATGGTGTTCCCAGCAAGGGACGGGCTCTCTGATTCTATCTTAGCCATCCCCTCTCCCTAGTGGTGCTGCCATTTAGAGCCGGGCAGTAATGCCAAAATCAAATAGCACAATCTTTTAGGACCGCATCAATGGGAAACAGTGCTATGATTTCTGTGAGTGTATGTATTGGCCTTGGATGAGCAAACTATTGTATTTGCCCCAGACTCAACGGTTTCTACTCTGATCAGGTTGGCAACGATTTCTTCCATCTCTAGCAACCCACCCCTGGCTCGGGGGTCTGTTTCAGGGTCCATGTTGGCAATCCTCTCTTAAGCTCTGTGCCCGGCCAGGGAAACCAGCCTGTGGTTCTTTCTTTTCGATATTTTTTTTTGCCTTAAACGATAACAAAATGCCTGTCTGATCTAAAAGTCTCTAGGACCCTACCAGACCACGCAGCAGTCCCAAGACCCTTCCTAAACCAGGAGCTGGGAGAGATCTAAGATTCTAATGGTGGGGAGAGGGAGAAAAGGGAAGGAGAGAGGGTGAGAGAAGCTGAAGCAAGATCGACTTGGAGAGTAAGCCCTCCACATGTTGGAGATACCGGAATGCTTCCCCCAGAGGAAACGGCACAGAGAAGAAAATGCCGAGCACCAGCGGGTAGGATGAAGGTAGATTATGCCGGCGGGATATCTTGTCTGTCCGTGTTGGCATCTCAGGGCTTCTGCTGCTGCTGCCGCCCCTGCAGCAGCAGCTATCTTCATGAGTGTGGAAGACGATGACCCTAAGGCTAGAAATCTCCCTTGTTTTCACAATCGTGGTTTCCTAGAATTGCCAACAACCTTTGAATATAATTTGTACATGTGAATATGCTGCAACAAAAATAAAGGAAAAAAAACGGATTTAAATTTGAATGTGACGGAAGCACCAAATGCATGGTCCAAGGCTCCTTGTGGAGACAATGCACTCACTTTGAGCAGCGAGGAGCTTACCGCTTTGCTCCCTCTCTCCTGATTAGAGAAGTCAAAAGAATATGATTAGGGAGACGCTATGATTTGCTGTCTTGGCGTCCGACAAGAGACAGGGACTAAGACAGTTGCGCATAGGAGCCTTTTAACACAACGAATAGCTATTTTCATTTCGGAAAGTGAAAGATTTAGGACAGTGATGTCTTAAATGCATTTTGGTATGGATTGCCAAGTAATACCGTTAAACACTGAATTAATTTGGCTTTTCTGTGACGTGATTTATTGTTTAGCCTAATGCACGAGGCAGGATCGGGCGCTTATATTTAAAAATATATGTATTTCAAATATTAGTCACTATCCATAATTATCAGGAGATGTATGTGTGTGTGTGTGTGGTACATGACAATGTACCATCTTTTGTGTTTCCTTTCCGATACCAATATACCAATGTTTTTATTTTTCATTTAAAAGGAGAATATTAGGTTAGCCTATTTACTATCGTTGTTAAATATTAATAAATTGATACATGACATGAATGTAATGCCATGAAACATTTCATACAAATTGACAATTTTCATCTCAAATTGGAAGGGAGATGTAACTTGATTCTTCTCGATTGGAATCATCCTGAATTCTTCTTTCAGTAATGGCTTACTTTCAAATGAGATGCAACCCTAATGGCAGTGTTAACATTATTGTCTGGGATGTTCAACCTCTCACTCTGTCGTGGTGACGCACCTGAACCACTTCTGTTTCAGGCAGAGATTGAGGTAAAATTGGAAGCTTTGTTGAATAGTTACACAACATAACAGGGGAATGAGCAAACAAGGTCAAACGACACCTCTTCTTCTTCAGGATGTCTTAAAATGTTTCATTTTAATTTCTCTCCCAGAGACGGCATGTTTGTAATATTCCTATCAGATGTATAATTCAGGTGATACCATCATCATACGCTTTCGTTTTGCTCACCACATCCTTCCGTTCCACAGAAAGATGAAATACTCTCAACCTCTGAGATGTGACGCTGCGCTAGAGGAACATCAGCCTCGATTACGTGCAGTGTAGCGTAGTGCGCGGCTGTCCTCTTTCCTTCTGTGTTAGCATTGTGCTCGTGTTTTTGAAACCAGAACCACCTGCCCGCTCGGAACAACAACACTCTGCTCTTGCGCTGTGCCACGCTTTGCCTCTTTCCCCATGTTCTTTCCCCCGCCGCCTCCACCGCCGTCACCCACGTCACGCTCCTCGGCGCCTCGCTCTCTCAGTCCTCCTCCAGCCACCGGCATCCTAATTGAGGTACTCTCGAGTCACCGTAGCAACGTTGCCCCTGCAAATAATCATTGTCGCACGGATTAGCATAACAGCGGCGGAAGCTTGGCTTTTATTCCCTCCAACACTGGATCCCTTCTCTCTCTCTCTCTCTCTCTCTCTCTCTCTCTCTCTCTCTCTCTCTCTCTCTCTCTCTCTCTCTCTCTCCCTGTGTCGTGGATGGCCCTGTGGACTTGTCTCGACGTGGAATGAGCAGTCCACTCCACTGACTCACTCTCTCTGTCTTTGTGTCTGTCTCTCTCTCTGTCTGTCTTTGTGTGTCTCTCTCGCTCTCTTTCCTCCCTCCCCACCCTGCTTTTGAGCAACATAAATGTCCGCACAGACAAAGACCCCCAACGCGCCAAGGGTAGTTGGGTGCCATGATGGGTGCAAACTGGCAACAGGCAGACCAGACCGAAACCTCACACTCGCTTGTATTGTTACCCTAGTCTAGCGAGGGGAGGAACAAAACACCCTGTGTTGGGGCTAGTCCCCGCCCACTATCAACATTGAATTTAATCATTTTAATTGTGTGGCCAGAATAATTGCTGTGATATTTGATTCCAACTGGCAAGATACTCATCAAATGAAAGGCTATGGTAGTGAAAGCCATATAACTAATAGCTATAGGCGCATAGCAGTGGAAACTAGAAGAAACATGCTTTGTTCCCAGGAAGGGAAGTTGAAGGATGAATTTAGTTTCAAATGAGGTAAGTGGTGGAGGGTGGCTCAGCCATGCTTGACCTTTTCAGCCTGCAGCTGTGCCCCTATTGTTATCATGCATGCACACCGCCAATATGCCTCCAGAAATAGTAATTTCATAATAATAATTTCAGTGTTGCTTTAACACCAGCATTCAAACAACAACACAAAACTCACTGAATCACCTGCAATTTGTAAGACTGATACATGTCGTTGTACGTCTTTAAGAACGATTTTTCTTTCTAGTCTTCTCTTGTAGTCTTCTCATCCTCTTTGGGGAAAGGCTTCCTGTCGCCCTGTTCGGATACATCCTGCTATGGGCCGGTTTGTTTATCTTCACAGTGTTTAGGTTGAGGACGGCCAAGAAAGGATGTCTGCCATCTCCCAATGTTGTTTTGGGATATAAGTGACCAAAAGCAACAAAAGGGCAAACACAGGTTCCCCAACATGGGCCCGGCCTTTAGCGACTAGAGAGGAGGAGGTGAATGGTGGAGATGATGAAGGGTTGGGGGTGGGGGCTTGGGGAGGAGGAAGGAGAGACATTTCTTCCTCCGGCGCAGACACTGACCCTATAAGCGTCTGAAATGAGAGAGAGAAATAATGAAGAATCCGGTCTTGGCAGGGCTCAGCTAATATCATGGTAATTTAAATATGCTGTGTGTGTGTGTGTGTGTGTGTGTGTGTGTGTGTGTGTGTGTGTGTGATGGAAATAGAAAAGTACATCCAGTCGCCCCACAAGCAAACAAGTGGTGAGCCGTGCAAAAGGAATTTCAGGCCCCAATTTAAAAAACAACAAAAACATTTGACCACACCTCGTAAGGCGAGCGACTTTCCCATAGTGGATTCCCTTTGCGGTTTGACACTTGGTTCTGGACCAGGTCTGACAAGATTTCTTTGTTCCCCCGGGGGCTGTATTCCAGAGAATTCGGAAAACTCCCCACCCCGGAGCGTGCGGCTATGTTGACGGCCTGACATGCGAAAGTGCGGTCGCTCTTGGAACCGTTTTGTTTTTGCCGGTTTCTGTTGGTTTTAAGCCCCCTTTTTCAGCCCCCTGAAAACAAGCTTGATTTGACTGTATTTTGTCGACCCGTCCTTCGCCCCCCAGGTCATGTCGGCTACTTGTAGTCACCAATGGAACAAGGCTTTTTATTTACTAGGGTTTTTTTTCTGTAATTTTTTTTTTTTTTACACTAATGGATTGGAAGGCTGCTCGAATTGTGTGACCAAGGCAGACGTGAAGTGGTGGATTCACACACACACACACACACACACACACACACACACACACACACACACACACACACACACACACACACACACACACACACACACACACACAGTGTGTGGAAAGGACAGTCTCCACCTCTGCCTCAGTGAGTGCGTACAAACACACTTACGCCGGTGGGGACACATTCAAAATTAGACCGCACAAAGGTTTCCGGAAAAACAAGAGGGTCAAGGAGAGGTCGTGGCATGAGAGAATATTGCAGAACATGAAGTACTCTGCTCCTATTGAATTGCGTTATGCCTTTTATAGTATGTCAATTCATTCCACACCGTACGAGTGTACTCTCCGCCCTGAAGCCCTTAGATACATCACGCTGCTCTTAAATGTATGACTGGTGATACCTACAGAACCCATCACGGTGCTCTGCTCTCTATGTTAAAGTTTGCCGGCCCCCCGCTCTATGTGAGGCAAGATCAACAATGGTGTATATTTATTCACAAAGAACTCCTAAACAAAAGACAGATTTCGTATCTTCACTATTAGAACTCCATGTAGGAGTTTATCAGAGCCATCCTGGGAATGGATTACCCTACATGTTCCTCAGGTCAACTCCAAACTCTGAACGATTTATTTTGTAATGTTTTGTTTGATGTTGCCCTTTGATGTGATTAGGACTATTTGTAACCAATGTTCTTGTTTGTGTTCTTATTGTCTTACTTTATTTATTTTAGGGTTAGTCAATTAAGTAGTTTTTTATTTGCATATTCCAATATTGGCCTCTTTACAAATGAGGGTGTACCCGTCAAATTATCCCCGAGCAATAGGATAAGATATACTTTATTCATTTCAGCAGAGAAATGTAGGCGTTCCAGCAGCCAGCATACAGCATAGACAACACAACACAACACATGTATACATACATATCCCACCTATACAAAACCATGAGCCCACAATACCTAGCCTTGGATAGAAAAAGTGGAATGGATGTGCAAAAGTAGAAGTAGAAGTAGCTTTTACTCATAGATAACAGTACAACATTTGTGCAAATTTACAGGTTTGCAATATACAGGTGCAAAAAATACAGTTTGATATATATATATAATCAGCTCAAGCTAAAGTTTAAATGAATATTCTTCTGTCCTTACTAAAAAGGGGAGTTATTATAAAGTGCAATTGCAGTAGGTAAAAAAGTATTCTCAAATCTGTCCTTTCTGCAGCTTAGCCCTTCTAGCCTACTAAAAACACTCTTTTGTTTACTCACTAGATTGTGCAAGGGATGCCTGTTATTGTCCGTAATGCTCTTTTTTTCTTTCTGTACCATCTTCCTCTCCATCACCACCTCAAGGTACTTTACAGCAGTCCCCAGCACAAAGCCAGCCCTCCTAATCAGCTTGTTAAGCTTTTTAGAGTCTCAAGACCTGATGCCGCTGCCCCAACTGATGGCTGCAAAGAACGCAAAGGCACTTGCCACAACAGACTGATAAAACATAAATAACATTAGGGCTGCTCGATTATGGGAAAAATCATAATCACGATTATTAACTATTATTTTTGAGTTTGAAAACATGTATTTATTCAGCGTGTCTCTGATTATTATTTTTTTATAACTGAGAACTTTGAAATTTCGCCTTAAAAAAATACAGACAATGGTCAAAAAGAATGTTTCATCTAAAATGATATACAGATATGTATCCAGCTGTTCTGCCCATTCTCTAAAACATTAAACAAAAATTAATGAACAATCGAAAAAAATCGATTGTTAATTTTTTGATCGTTTGACGCTAAAATCGAAATCGCGATCGAAATTTAACTAATCGCCCAGCCGTACATAACATACAAATTAAGGTGGACTTGAAAATGAAATGAGAGCTGTTAGCAACCAAAGAATTTCCTGTGACGGCACTCATCTGGCAGTGGCCACCGTCCCCCAGCGGCTACAGGCTGAACCCGGGCCAGCAGAGCGTCCGAGGAAACGCCTGTTACCCTGTGCAGAGGTCAAACGGATAGGGCCCATGTCCAAAACGAAAGCATTGATCAGGGCTCCTTTCCTCTACGAATAAGATCACACACGGACACGTGACACACAAGCACACATACACACACACATACTGACACACAGACAGGCACTCAGACAGACCTGCAGTGACAGACACTCAGGGATGCACACACATTCTGTCTCTCTGTCTCTTTCCCTTTCAACAACAATCCGATGAGGGATCTTTTCCAGGCTGTGAGTCATTAACCCTTTACATTTGCCACGCCATTAGCCGCCTGATAGCTGCAGTGTTAATTAAAACAAAAGGCTTTAACCCCCCCAAACACAGGCACACACACATACATTACACACACACATATTCATACACCATGCTTGTTACACTCTCTGTCAAGCTGCTCGTCACTAATAGAGATTTTCCGATACCATTTGATCCTTTCCGATGCCTGAACTAGAGTATCGACAGATACCAAGTAAGATTAGTTTTTTGGGATATATATTATATACAACTTACAAAAACTATGTTTTCCCATACACTTTTTGTTGCAAAATGCTGTCCTATTTCCCAGATATTTACCTAATATTTCCCTCGACGCAAAGCAAGATATAAGACGAGAACCCTGTGTGTGTGTGTGTGTGTGTGTGTGTGTGTGTGTGTGTGTGTGTGTGTGTGTGTGTGTGTGTGTGTGTGTGTGTGTGTGCTCACTGCTTGAAAAGCCTTCCGAACGCACTCTGTGGCCATGTATTTTTCATAAGGTTTGCTGGTTTGTTATAGTTTCACTGTGAAATAAACATAAATAACTTAGCATCCATCCATTTCGCTCCCACCCTCTCTCTCTCTTGACATCTCCCTTCACCTCTCCGCCCCACCCCTCAAGCATGGGCAATACGACCAGTAGGATGAAGCATCGTCTTGCTTTCCCCCTTGTTAAATTATTCGTATTTTGAGCATCGACACATTTTTTAAGAAGAAAAAAACATTTTTGTGAAGAAAAACAAACAGCAGCACTATGGTTTTTTCAGCCCCCTAGCTTAGCCGTAAACAACGGCTGTGTTTGACCTATTCCATTCCGTCTTACCGGCTCTCGCCTTTTCCATTAACAGTATGGATTTGTGGCTTGCTACATACTAGCACTGGCAGTGTAGTACACCTCCTGCTTACTGACGTTAAGCAGGTGCGTCTGTGTGTGCGTGCATGTGTGTGTGTGTGCGTGCTTGGCTGCAGCAGAGTAGTGTGCCTTGCAGGTAGCTGGGAGAGAATCACCGTACAATAATTTGATATGATGGTGAAGAGGCCTTTAGGTTTGCTGAACATACCGTCGTATGCGTAATATTGTGTTTTTGTTTTTGTTTTTTTGCTATAAGGGGACCATACTTCATTAATTGGCCGCCTGCAGAGCAGTCAGTGATTATTTGTTTTTTGTGCACGTGTGTGTGTGTGTGTGTTTGTGTGTGTGTGTATGTGTGGTGGATGTGTGTGTGCGTGTGCGTTGACCCTGATGTGTGCTACACAGGGCTACAGAGGACGAGAAGCGTTCCAGGCTAGCGCACATGCAGACCTCGTTGACCAGCTCTGTTCGGTGGGTGTAAGGTCAGAGATGGCCTTCAACCAGACTAAACAGGTTTAATTAGTGACCTTCGGATGGGGCGTTGTTGCACCGACACACCAGTGTACCCAACACGGCGGGACAATCTGAACATTAACATCCTGTAATTTTTTTCTTTTCGCATACGGAATCTGCTTAAACGTCTCCTTTATCTTTCATGTGGTTTTCTTTGAAGCTAAATCGCTGCTATGCTCTTTGGGAACACAGCAGCTCGTTCTTCTTCTTCTGTCAGTGGTTCTGCTAATTTCCACGGCATGTAAACACAAATGGATCCGGTCAGATGATAGATAATAATGAATGCAACGGCGGTCACAATGTAAACAGACATGCAGCATGGTTCAGAGCATCCACGCTTCCTTTCGATCTCTTTCTTTCTCTTCTGCTTTTCTGCAGCCTTGCTTTCGTTCAGGGTTGTGTGTGTGTGTGTGTGTGTGTGTGTGTGTGTGTGTGCGTGCGCGCGCGTGCGCGTGTGTGTTCGTTTGGCTGTCTGTGGGTGTACGTTTGGGTGTGTGTGGGTGTGCATGTGCGCGCACACATGCCCGTCCACACATACACAAAGTGACAGCCTGCTCCTCTCTGTTAGTCTCCGACTCCCACCAGTCAGCCAGATGGTCACTCAGTCAAGCACACCTTTCACACACACACATTTACACACAAGCACACATACACACACACATGCACACATGCGCGGAGAGAGCATGCCAAGTCCAAGTTGTTTATTCACAACCTATGGTCTTCTCTCGCTGCTTTATAATTGACACCGGAACAGTGTCGGAGCCACAGCGCTTCAAAAGCATACAGTTACACAACTTTTAGCCCTCTCCCTTTACCACCCCCTCACCGTGAGCACACGCCATTAGGACTGTTTTGTCATGATGGCACCATGTTCTAAGGTCCTCTCACCCTTTTTTATCCATTCTTTTTTCTCTGACTCTCGCCATCTCATTTTCGTTTATGGTCTTTCTTTCATTATTAATACACACTGTGGCTCCCCTCTTCCTGGTGTTACCAGACCCTGGTCATGCAAAACTCTCTCTCTCTCTCTCTCTCTCTCTCTCTCTCTCTCTCTCTCTCTCTCTCTCTCTTTGTTTATTGTCTCGCTCGGCCTCCTGCTGCCCTTTCGCTTCCTGCCTCCTTTCATTTGCTTTCAATTTCTCTCTCTCTCGCTCTTCTTCTCGCTCTCTCGCTCTGACTCTCCATCACCTTTCACCTCTCTCTCTCGCTCTCGCTCGCTCCGCCTCTCTGTCACCTTCCACCTCTCTCTCCGATGCTTTGGGTTGTATTCGTGTTCCTGTGTGTCTGCCTATGGCTTCCGTCTTCTTATGGCTTCCGATATCAATCGGAAATCTCCGATCCCGATTCATATCCCATAATGATCTCATTCCCATTTGATTTTGCCGCCCGCTGTGGCTTATTTAGCTATCTTTACGGACTTAAGCCAGAGTATCGCGGCACGCTATGTGATCAGGATTTGCTCTCTGAAACCTGGGTGGAAAGATTGCCGGTGTTATTCTTCCTTTTGTTCTTTTATTTCCGCAGCAAACCAAAAACATGATGTGTTTACCTAACACCGAACCACTGAAAGAAACCATATTCGCTCATCCACAAAACGCTCTGTCCAGCACCGCTGCTGGCCAGCCCCATTCTGCCACATTCATTTTACCAACTTTCTCCATCTTGGATTTCTAGCAACGAGTAAAAAAAACAAACCTCAAAGAATAGCGGGCCGCTACGCAACATGCTGGGATTATTTTTGCTGCGTTTCAGATGTGCATAAGCTGTCCACTTACACTCCTCAAACACGCCTGTGTGTAACCGTCGTCTCCGCTGTCATCTTGTCACAGCAGAGAGGTCCCCCCAGGGTGGGGGGCGTGTGTGTGTGTGTGTGTGTGTGTGTGTGTGTGTGTGTGTGTGTGTGTGTGTGTGGGGGGTCCGAAGAGGGATGGGGGCGCCATAGTTAGGGAGCCATCCCGACGTTCCCGGCCTGTCCCTCACTCCGGCGCATCATCAAAGTGAGACACAGTTCCGCCCCGAGGGCTATCACAAGGGCAGGCGGGCGGGCGAGAGCGAGAGAAAGAGAGGGAGAGCGAGCGAGCGAGAGAGAGACGGAGAGAGCAGGCTAGCGGAAACTGACAATCCCGATCCCCGCACGCCCGGCCTCTCTCCCGGCGCGGTGGAGGGTGTATTAGTTTGTGTTGCGATCCTTCTTCCCGTTCGCTCGGTTCACATCCCCCCAGCCCCCCACCCCACCCTCTCTCTCCCACCCTTATTATCAAGAGCTTATTCGAGCCAGCTGCCAATTTAGTTGTATTTATTTATATATTTAATTTTTCCGCAGGCCCTTTTATGTAGTTTGCTTCCTGTCTTCTTGGAACTCGGGGTGGTTGATGCCAGAGAAAGGCACCACCTCAGCACTATTTTTATTTTGTATTTTTATTTCTCTCTTCAGAGCGCTCCCTCACTGGTAAGCTGCAGCTTCCCTCGCTCGCTCCCTGTGCTTCAAACGCCACACCTCTGATCCCGCTCTCTGTCTCCCTCTCTAACACAGAGACACTCACACACACACACACACGCACACGCACACGCACACGCACACACACACACACATTATCTCCCCTCGACGCCTAAAAGCTGTGTGCATGCAACAACGGCATCGACGTCAACAACAACAACAACAACACGTCTATAAAGAAACTGCTCCTGCATCTCCCCTCGCTGGAAAATTGAGTCACGTTTCCTACTGCTCCCCTAAACCATCGGGCGAGGTAGGGGGTTTAGAAAAGGGGTCCGGGACCTCCTGGAGGAGCAGGCGGAGGAGGATGAGCATGATGATGATGGCGTCGGTGGCCGGGGGGTAAAAACTGCATGCTCCCATGCCATGGGAAACTGTGCTAAACTGATCCCGGGCCGGGGCTGGGTGGTGCTCGTTAAATTAACCATGGAGGAGCCGGGACGAGCGGGATATGCAATGCTTTAGCCCTGCATATTTATAGAGTCTCTCTCTCTCTCTCTCTTGTTCGGTGTCGCTCTCTCTCTCGGTCTCTCTCTCTCTCTCTCTCTCTCTCTCTGTCTCTCTCTCTCTCTCTCTCTCTCTCTCTCTCTCTCTCTCTCACTCTCTCTCTCTCTCTCTCTCTCTCTCTCTCTCTCTCTCTCTCTCTCTCTCTCTCTCTGTCTCATGCACCCTCTCTTAACGAGTGAGGCTTTTGAACCGAGTGGGCCTCCACTCAGGAGTGTGTGTTCATGACGCAGGATATTCTAGCGGCGTCCTGTATGTCTCTCTTTCTCTCCTTCTATTCCGTTTATCATTTATTCCGTTTAACATTTATGTGCGTGCCGTGGGCTCTCCGCTCTCCCCCCACCCCCCATCATTCTGACGTATAGACTTCTCCCCAACGTCAGTGAGGAGTGATGTTCTCAGATAGCGCTGGGCCATGCATTTGTGTGTGTGTGTGTGTGTGTGATTCACATCAGCCCCGCTAGGGGTGGTCTGGGGCTGCATGCTTTAAGTGGTTCTGTATTCATGAAACAATAATGCTCTACAGAGAGATGGATGGACGGAGTGAGAGAGACGGAGAATGATGGAGCGATGCGGAAAGAGTGAACGAGGAGGCAACAAAAAAAAGCCAGCAGATGAAAAAGGATGCAGATCACTGTGGTGTGTGTGTGTGTGTGTGTGTGTGGGTGGGTGTGTGTTGTTCTAAAGAGAGTGCGAACAGTGACAGGCAGGGTTCATTAGTCTGCCAGCCCCTGCTGCTGTGTCTAATCAAGGGGTCTCTATGCCACACGTACACTGCAAAAGCCACTCTAAAAGCGTATGCTGTCACACACACACACACGCACACACCCCTACCTGACCCGGCACCACTTCAACCCACTCAAAAGCAGCCTGAGTGAGGTGAGTGGGGGTTGCGTGGGCACTGGCTGCTCCAGCGGCCCTATTGATCAGTGGTTAGCGTGTGTGTGTGTGTGTGTGTGTGTGTGTGTGTGTGTGTAGGGGGGGGGGGGGGCAGCAGCAGCAGTAGCAATTGGTAGGTTTGCCGTCAGTCCCCGGAGGCCACTGTGTGACACGTGGCTAACCACACTAGCCTTCACCCTGTATTACAGCCACCTAATGGTACCGCTGTATGAATACACATGCACAACTGCGATGGGATCCTTTACAGTCTTTGAATTGCTTGTTTTCACACAGGCGGGGTCAACGGCCCGATTTTCCTAGGTTATCGCTCGCAAATATAACTCAGCGACGTAGTCATTAAGCGACGAGACCCGCAGGGATTTGAGAAAGAGAAACATCGCCCGTTTGTTTTGTTATTTATTCATGGTTTATTGACGTGTTTGGAGTGCGGTCGGGCGGGGCTGGGGAGGGGGTGGGTTTGGGGGGCGAGGGCAGCGGGGAGAGGGCTGGCTGTTGACGGTTAGTAGCGCAGGCTGTCTCTCTCTGCCAGCGTTGTTTGGGTGTTTGCACCAGCGTTCAAATGTTTACCTGCCAAACAGCCGTGGGAGAGGTAATCAGCAGCTGGGTGTATGCACAGATCGCCCGCCTGCGCACTCTGATTGACTCGACCGCCGGACAAACAGCTGGAGAGCTCGCTGTTTCCCCCCAGATAAAAGAGGTCCAATCCTCCTCCCCTGTCCTTGACCCGTCCGGCACGATGAGGGCCAAAGAACGTTTCAAACTCTAGTGCAACTTCTCCCTGTCCTCACCACTTCATGTGCTTTCAGAATCACCCATACACATGCGCGCCATGAGCTGAAAGTGGTTTGTTTGATTGAAGTGATCTTAAAAAACGAATTACCCATAACTTATCACAGAGGGAAGTACCGCTTAATTAATGTACAGCTGAAAGTCAGCTATTAAGACTCCGAAACGTAGGAGTGTACTCTTTATTCTCCGGCCCACCCTGGTTTTCTGTGTAGTTTGTACTTCCTCAAAGATCGATGCTGAAAAGATGTGCGATTTTAATGGGTTCAATGACCCATCATTTTCTGATTCTTCATGCACACCTTGACAACCCTTCATAATATTATTAGAAATACCTGACAGATTTCTGTGTCCATCACTTTAAGCTGTGGGACTCTGGACACTTTCATCCTGTTATTGGACCTAAAATGGATGTTAACGGACTCGGCACACATGGAGATTTTGTGTTCCAACCGTGGACATCTAGGACTGGCCCTGCCTGTTGTCGCAGCTCGTCCCTTTCCCACAGTGAGTCACATGAGGCTAAAGGAAGCAGTGGACAAAACCAATCAATATTCACACTCATTAGACAAGCTTGTAGCATGTCTATGCGTGCGCAAATGTACGGGCATGTGCGCGCGTGTGTTTGCGTTTGTCACTGATGTGCGTGTGTCAAGGATGCATGTACGTGAAGCACGCTCGGTGTTCCTTGGTCCCGGAGGTCTCATGACGGACACGGGGGCTCAGGCTGACGGGATCAGGGGGGTGGAGGGAGGGGAGGGGCTGTGGAAACCAAGAGCCCGGGCAGCCAATCAGGTGTCACCAGGAGAGCGTTGCGTCATGGCGAGGCTAAATGAATTTCAGGAGGCTGAGCATGCTAACGAGTTCATTATTCCAGGCCCCGGTTTGAAGTAATTACAATGTTGCATCCCGAGCCATCCAGGACCAGGGTTGCATCTTGTTAAGTGAAGCCAAGCGTGAATTTGGATAAATATTTGTGTTCCGCTTGGCGGGGGCTCGCGGTCGACGGTAAGAGGAAGGGGTGCGGGTTTATTTTTCAGCACCGCACCATTCCTCGGTTTTACCTGTCCGAGGAAGCCTGGTCTGCAGCCAGCAGCTCTCCTTTCTTTCGGGTTTATGTGTCACAAACCATATATTCTTATTCTGAGCTTTGAAATGAAGGCTCCTTTTCTTTACCCTCTTTGTTCAGTTGAATGAATACATAAAAAATACAATCTCCCCGGCCCTCCCTTATGGCGGGTATGAGAGCGCATAGCAGATAAGGTGTGCACCAATATCGTTTTCATTTTTTACTGTTGCAGATTTCAACTCGTATTATAATGCCATATTATACCATGGTGCTTTTATGGCCTAGGTTTATAGATTTATAGCCGAAGCTAAGGATATAGCCTAGATTTAAACCATTGAAAGTTCATTCATGTTGTCACCGTGCTGATAAACTCTTTCCCAACGTACCCTATCCACAGCAAACATTTGGGACAATGGATATTCGGGACAATCGAGAATTACTTTGGTTTGTTTGGGAAAGATTTAATTTGTATCAGGAAGATTATACGATAACATCCCGGCTATCACCCCTGGTGTGACACTAAGCAGTGACAGGCTTATGGCCTCATCTTTACCATCCGATTGGACTGGATGATATCCTACAGTGGCCTGATGTCAAAAGTTCAAATTGCATCACATCACATTGCAACAGATACCGCTATCGGTACCTGGATTTCAGTACTGCATATTCTTTGTAAATACAAAAGAATGCAAAGCTAACGTCAACCAAGACAGTGAAAAAAGCCAAGTTATATCAAACTGGCTCATTAATTATTGACAAATCGATGAAGTTGTAGAAAAAGTTGTAGATTCCTCACTTCTTTGGTGCTGGCAGCAGGCGTCCTAACGTTAGGGCTAACGTTATCAAACAATTTTGCCGAGCATTGCCTACGTCCAGTTTGTAGAAGTGTACTACAACGTACCACTTGAACGAGTTGGGATGTAGTCACACTCCCTCTCTCTAACGTATATTGCAGCATAATATCTGATCAACCAGTTGCGCTCTCAGCCTTTCAGGTACAGAAATTTGGTACGTATTTATTACCTTGAAAAATGTACTCAGAAGAAGGACGTGGTCATTCGGTTGGTACCTTTTTAAAAGTACAGTTTGGTACCCAACCGTACATGCACCTCTCTCATTGAAAAATACTTTCTAAACCCATCATTTGGATGGAACAATCAATGCTAGGGGGAGAGAATTCTACTTCAAAAAGAGTTTAAACGCGCAGATTTACGTTGTCCAGGAAGCTCAAGCTAATCAGAATCCATAACAAAGTGATGGATTCTGCTCCAACCTTCGCTTGTCAATCTCTTTTGTTCTTGCCAAATTCAGGCTGCAGTAAAGCAAATGCATCTGTGAGAAAACCCTCCATTGCAAATTTCTGTTCATCTTTTAACATTATTATTCAGTCTCTCCAAATACAACAGTTTAAAATACAGACATTTTCGAAATCCCGGTTGACTGCGGTTCTGTGGTCATTGTTTTGTCCTAAACAAGCACTCCCCTCCCACTAGTGCTGATGGCATGGCCGGACTGTAATGTGAAGTGTGCCTAACGCAACGTGACTAATAGAAGATCACAGAGGACCTCCATGTGGGCCTTCCCATACCAGCCCCACGCATCTACCGCAAGGCGGAGGCACCATTCCCCGGCAATGTCACCGCCACCCGTGTCACCGATTCACATTCAAGAGCAGAGGCGAAGGACCCCCAGGGCTGATCTGCATTTTAATGTTCTCCCCGACTCCGTGACAGGTTGCAAAAGTACCTGAAAATGTGTTTATGAAAAATGAAGAAAAAATTGTAATTAGAATTTTTCGGGTGAGTGCGATCATGAATATCCCAAGCGTCGCCGAGGGAGACTCCACCAGGAGCACAGGAAGCTCTATTAGCGATTTTAAGGTTGTACCTCAACAAGAGAGTTTCCAACTCATTTGGCAGCACTGTAATTTCTGCCACCCGCTGTCAACGTTTGGTATTCTACCTTTAGCCCCGGTGGGATCTGCCTCCGGTCACCAGTCTGCTCCAACCTTGTGCGTGCGGATCGCTGGTTCACTCCAAAAAAGAGAATCGTCCCCTTTCCCCTGTTTGTTCTCTCGGCCCGTGCCGCTCTAATGCGTGTACACAGCTAATCCAGCTCTCTACTGGCTTGTGTTCTGAACTCATTGTAAAAAAAGCCCAAAACCCTGTCAGTCATGATATTTGCGCTTCTACACAGTGTTTTCAAATCCTGTGGGTTGCATTCTCAATGTGCCGATGTGGAACAATGCTGATCAGTTTGCCCGTTGTATTCTCATGGTCACGGTCTTTCAGCATTGTCGCTGAGCCCCTTTGCCTACTAAGAGACTCAGATAGGCAGGGAGAATCACATTAAGCCTAGCGTGAAAAAGCAAAGGAGCAAAGTTGACTTTTCAGTCAACTCTCTGTGGTATGTGGCGATGCGTTTGGGGGTGTGGGGGCCACTTCTTACAGTAGTGCCTCGGCTTCGCTTAAGGGGCAATTTTACAGCGGGAGGAGAACCCAAGATACAGTCCTTCGAGAGAGAGAGAGGGAGAGAGGGAGGGAGAGAATGAGAGAGATATAATGAAAGTGCATCTTCAGCTGAAGCCTACATTTACTTTATTCTGAATTTGAGCGATGCAGTTTTGGCTGGCTTGTACAGTGAGCGTTGACTCAGATATTGGCAGTATTAGAGAGACTCTTTTTGTGTGAGTCAGGGCATTTCGAGATGGTACCGGTGCAAATCCAAGTTTCTGGTGGAGGGTGGTAGGGCTTGGACTGCGGGGGGTGTGGGGGGGATGGTTTGCTAACTCCGTAAGTAATCAGGGGAGCTTGTTAGCGATCTTGGCTGCCTTCTACCATTTTGTCCTTCCCAAGTATGTGTACTACTTCAAAGAAGGAATTTGAGGCAGTACTTGCACGCAGTGAGCATGAGAAATATGAAACTATATCTTTAATAACAAAAAGATAAAAAATACATTAAAAAGTCAATTGAGATTAAAATAGATTTACATATGAATCTATTGAAACGGTGATGAAACATAAATATACGAATGTAGAAATAAACATCAAATATACGTTGCCATAAATATAATTCTGTTTTATCTGTGAGAATACACCTGCGGTGATACCAGTGGGATCTGTTGTTTTTGGTACAAAGGACACGGCGCAGCTGTGCCATTGTGTCACCGAACGCATTGCATTAGGTAATTTGCACGCTGCATTGTCTTTAACAAAGTAGTGTGAATCGCGCTTGGCAAAAAATCACTACAGGATGATGGAATGCAGATATTAACATAGATTTCTTCTCCGGGAGAAAGGGGGCTTTTGTGGATGTGTACATTGATGGCATTCTTTGAAGGCGTCCAGCTGCAGCAATACAAACGGTGTGATTCAAGCCTCAAACAATGTTGACTGTACCCGCCCTACTGTACTTCATCACAGTGGCTCTTCTGTAGTCCAGAATAAAGCCTGATATGCACTCGCAAGTCCAAGGTGCAGTCACTCTCGCGCACACACACACACACACACACAAGAACACACACAAATGAACAGACATAAATAAACAAACACATAAATACACACACACCTTAATACACACAAATAAATATACACACGCACACATGCATAAATAAACCCACACACACACACAAATAAACACACACACACACTGCATTACTCGTTTGAAACAGTCTAATGCTAATGCTCCGCGGTGCCTGGTTGCGTTCTGTCCACGCTGCGTGAGCTCAGCTCAATAGCTCCGAACGCTCTCCCCTCTCATCAGTATTCCTTCACCTCGCCCCGCCCAACCCTGAGGGGGCAAGCCCCCCTGTAATGTACTATTTACAACCAGCGGATTTGAGGCAATTATAGCAAGGTAAGCGCCAGTCATTCGCACAGCGACCCCCCCCCGTGGGAGTGGCTGTCTGCCTCCCCCCCCCCCCCCCCCCCACACACACACACACACTCTCTCTTTTGCGTCCATATCGCCGTCGATGCGGCACACGGGAGTCCATGGATTCAACCTGTTGGTTTTTTGCTATGTTTTTCCGGGAGGGGCCGTGGGGGAAATGTTCTCTGCGTTCCTAACCCGTTTAGTTCGACTTAAAATCCTAAACATTGTAAACCCTAAAGATATTGTTTTGGTGGGTGGGAATTGGCGTGGAAAGGAAAACAAAGTAACACGGTCTTTTTCTACCGGGGGAATATTTAGCTGCTAGGCAACCGTTTGCATTGACAGGAACCCTCGACTAAGGCACTGTGTGTGTGTGTGTGTGTGTGTGTGTGTGTGTGTGTGTGGGTGGGATTTTGAGTGGATTGTAATGTCCTGTAAAGACAAAATGGCAACGCACTGCACACCCAACACTTCCCTGCCTTACCCCACCCTGCCCTAGCTTACCACTCCCTACCCTATCCTTCCCCAACCTACCAACTCACCCAACTCACCCTAATCCACCCCACCATGGTCTGATAAGGCCAAGTACTTTGGAGAAATTAACGTTGCATGCTGTGGGCCGCAGTAGCTTTTATTGGCCAACCCTCAGTGTTACAATGCACTAGGGAGTTTTTGGGGGGATTACTTTATTTCTCCATTATTTATAAAGCACTTCCAACATATGGTTACAAAGTGGCTCGCAACTTCGCCCAATGTAAACGGACGTGAATCTTTATTGCGTCAACAGTGAACTCATCCTCGTGAACTCTCAGAGTTTGTTTAGAGCGATAACATCCTGTACCTCCCTGGTGTCTTTCTGCAGAGTTTAGGAAGCTGGTAATTCCCTCTCTCTCTATCTCTCTATCTCTATCTCTATCTCTCTATCTTACTGCCATTAGTTCTATCCTGTCTATTTCATTTATCGAAACAGACCGACCACTCAAGTTTTCTGTCATCAAGTTTTCAGTTACAGTTTATAAATGAGTCCGTTCTGTAAATGCTGTATCCTCAACATGGCATTAATCCACAGTGTGGGGTGAAACCATCATTTGCCTTGTCGACAGAAGGGCCTTCCAAAAAAAGGTTAAGTGTCAAACGTTTAAGGCGATTCCAGTGATATCCTGGCAGGAGAAAATGTTTCGTAAACATATTTTCTGCACCAAGATTGCCACTTTACGTTATCCTAGCAATAATATTCTCTTGTTAGAAGTCTAGCACATGATGCTTTTCACGTTTTTTAAATTGATTCGTTTTTGAGCAGCCCCAGCTGTAAACATGACAATAGACCCCGGTTGTTACATTTCCGTGCACATCTGGTCCATAAGTGAAACATAAAGCACTCGCGCTGCGTCGCCGCCGCCATACGCCAGCGTCGATTCCGACGAGAAATAAAGCAACCGAGCCGTAAAAAAATAGTTTTGGGGGTCGGTGATGTATTTGCAACATAACCATCATTCACTCTGACTCTCCCCCCCCACCACCGCCCATCAATCTTCTTCATCTTGTTCATCATAATTCCATTTATTTTTTGTCTGTCTTCCTACATCATCGACTCAAACTCATTTTCGCCCCTGCTCGCTTATACCAGCCCCCTCTGGCTGCATGGGATACATCCGTGACATTGATGCAGGATTTTCTTAACGCCACACTCATCTCTTCCATGGGATTGGATGTGTTGTTTTTTTTTTTGGTGTGTGGATATTTATAATCTCTGGGGCGCCAGCTAATGGTATTTGTAGAGTGAAATCAGTTTAGCTTGTGTTCCCCCATAATGGCTCTGGCTGCGTGGTGTTTGCCAGAGGCCCAGACTTGAGAGGTGGAGGGATGGCTCTAATTTGGAGTTAACGAGTGACTCAGTCATCATTGATCCGTGTTAACCCCCAGCCCCTCTCAGTCCCCCCCCCCTTTCTGTCTGTCTGTCTGTCTGTCTGTCTGTCTGTCTGTCTGTCTGTCTGTCTGTCTGTTTCTATCTGTCTCTATATCTGTCTCTTTCGCTCTCACTCTCGCTTTCGCTTTCACACTCTCTTTTGTTAGCTATTCTCAGTTGCACTAGGGCCGTCCTATTAAACACACACACACACACACACACATGGCTATCATGTCAGCAGGGACATTCTGCCAACTTTTGAGGAACTGCTGTGTGTGTGTGTGTGTGTGTCTGTGCTGTGCTTGTGTGTGTGGCTGCAGGGTTAAATGAGAGTGGCACAACAACAGTTGGTGTGCCTAACAAAGAAAAAGTAGCTGTTTCCAAACTAATGGGATCATCTGTCAGAAGATTAGATTACCATGTCGAGCCTCTCCCTCCCTGTGAGTGAAGGAGCAGGGGTGCTGGTGCCATGGTGTTATCAACTAGCTACGCAAGCAGAAATAATGCATGGAAACCAACTCCCTGTTATTGTTCCAGACGTGCCCGCCTTTCCCTCAGCACACCTGGACAACGAACCGAGGTAGCTGGCCAGGCAGGAAGGCTGGCAGGCAGGCAATCAGTTAGCTAGCCAGAAAGGTAGACAGGCAGTCAGCAAGCTAGGCTATCAACAAGCCAGGCAGGTAGCCAGGTAGCTAGTCAAGCAGGTAGCCAGGCCGTCACAATCTCAGGCGGGCAGGCAGGCAGTCAGACAGCCAGTCGGACAGTTAGCCAGGCAGGTATAGCGAGGCAGGCTGCAAGACTGGTGTGTTTGTAGTTAACAAGCGAGGGTGGCCCATGCTGCCGGCGGGAGTTAGTGAGCGAGGGGGGGCGGCTCTGGAGGAAGACGGCGGTCCCCAGGCGAAGGCTTTCATTCAGAGACAGCAGCCGGGCAGCAGTGCTGCAGTGGCTGCTTTACATTCCAGAGAGCTGGCCGCGTCTGCCCATTCTCTGCTCTCCCTGCGTAGGTACACAAACACAGAGGTGCACCCGCACACATGCCTTATGCACACACTTATTCCCGGACACAGCTCTACTAATTCTGGCTTTGACTTGCATGCTCATACGTGTTGTGTGCAAACACGCACGCACAGACCCGCACATACACATATACACACACACACACACACACACACACAGAACTGTGTTTACACATAGTAGCACCAGCATGTATATATGGATTCCAATACCTCGGAATCTGAAATCCATTGATAAAACATAAAATCTCGCCATCTTTCTATCACCACTCACACACCTGTCAAGCGTTCTACTGCACACCTTCTCGTGTGCATAAACACACAAACACACAGGTGTGTTTGTACGCTCAAACAGTGCTCGCCTTGCCTCCCTTCGGCCGAGTAGGCAGACAACAAGCCACCTCATCTGTATTCTATATCCCCCCCCCCCCTCTCACTCTCCCTTGCCCTCGCTTATCCGAAACAAGTAACCTTGGCAACGGCGTCATCTAGCTTCAATGCAGTGGAGAACGAGAGGAGGAGGATGTGGGGGGTGGAAATGGTGGTGAAGGTGAGAAAGAAGGTTGTGTCATGTGATGTAGTGTGTGGGCGGTAGGGGGCGGTTCTGTTTCCATGATTGCAAGAACTCTTTGGCCTTTTCAGCAGCACACACTCACACACACATGCACACCAGAGGGCTATTAAGTGGGAGGTCAGAGCTGTGGTCTCAGAGAGGTGGGGGTACTTGTCATGGATGGAGGGGCGCAACCTGTCAAAACTGCTTGGCTGCTGCCGTCCATGCTAAGTAAGAGAGTGTGTGCGTAGCTTAGCATGTAGCACTGCTGTATATGTGTGTATGTGTTCATGTTGCCCATGTTCTTTTTAATGATGTTGCTCCCTCAATTTTCTTGAACCGAATGAAGTCCTACTCACACTTGCCCTGACCCCCCAAGCCCCCTCCAAAGTCTCTGGTGCATGAGGAACGTGCCTCAATGCAGATAGGCAGATCAGATTAAGGAAAGGGCATGCAGTCAAGAATGCAAACAAGCCCCAGGTAGAGCTTGTGGTCACAATATGGGTTGAAAATTGACCAGGGCTGCAGTCAAACAAAGAAAATATTGGTAGATTGAAATTCAAAAAGAAAAAAAACGGCATGTTCTCTCTAGATGAACTTAATCGTCCTCAGTGCACTCCACTCAACCTGGGAGCATGAATATCCCCTAAGTGCTGTTTGGAGACAGTCAGTTGTTGTCGATCCACTCATGGTCCGAGTCCCACCCGGTTACTGCTGCGCTTCAATGTAAATGGTCATCCTGCCGCATCGTTCCAAAAGTTGACATTATTATATCTTTTATACATAAATACGGTTCCTGATGTGCAGACTAATTTCCAAATTATTTTACATGATCCATGTTTAAGCGTTATAATACCGTGTTATTGATAAGCAAGGTTGTGCATGACTCGTGGTTCAGCCGAATGAGAGCCTCATGGAAATCGTTCTATATGAAGTAGACTCTGCCGCATTCGCAGGCTTTGATCGGGACCAAACCCTCTTGCATTCCTTATTTGAGTTATCCGTGTACCTAACTATGTTTTTGTCTTTATTCGCTTGTTGTTAATTTACTGCTCTTCTTACTGTGGCAACAATGCTAATGCGGCTATGCTAATGTGCTGAGTCTGTTAGTGTTACCCGTGTCAGCTCGCTCATGTGTGGAGGCAGGAACACTCCATGTATATTCATTTTTCATTTTTCAGTCTAGTGTTTTATTCACGAGCGCACTGCGCATAAAGTTTCTAAAGCAACCTGTGATGTATTGTGGGAAATAAAAACAAAAACATAAATATATATTTTACATTCAAATTATTTTAGATGTTACTCCCAAATTTGAGTCGAAACGCTAGCACTGTAGAGCCCTCTCTAGTGAAAATGCAAACTTTGCTCGTTTTCGTTATGTATCAAGTGACAAATTGTTCTGTGACAATGGTTCTGAGTGAACTATTTTGCCGCCTCCAGATGTCCCGACTTCTACTCTCCTGATAGATATGTTGCGCTGCAGCAGACTGAGCCAACATGGCTGCCAACACAAGTATGATTTAAATTCATAGAAATTGTAAATTTGGAAGAGGAAAAGTTTCTTGTGTTGTTCATGTAAACCCTGGTTGGTAATTCAAGATTTCATATAAAAATGGAAACCGTTTTCCTGCCGCTATCAAATTATTGCAAGTCGTGATGGTGAGGTAGCACCAACCTGAGTTGCCACAATAAATGAAACTGCAATTGCAGAAACCTGGTCTTCACCACAGAGGATGCAATACATGTGGTTTGATGTAATAGGATGGGGTAACTCTTTAACGTGTGAGCCAGACAGGTGTCCTAATATGTGAGTTAGCAACAGTTCATCGGAATCCATTCCAGTTAGATTGAGGAATTGAGTGATTCCGTTTTTTTGCAGACAGTGGGACCTGTTATTAAACTATAGGGTATCGAACGGCAGCACCTCGTTAGATCAGCCCTATCCTAGGGGAGCGAGGCCGGATCCATTGCTCTCGTCGTACCAAATAGGAGGAATTGCTCCAGGATTAGTTATTCTGTGTAGTTGTGATTAGAATGTTCTTAGCTAGACAACAGAAAGAATTAAATCGGCAAGTCGACAACCTGCATTAGATCATCCTGCCTCAACCGAACAGGATGATGGCTCTTCAGTACGGCGAATGAATCCACGGCAGGGTGTCTATGGTTACTGCAATCAATATGTTTGGACATGTTTGAACTTTTGCAATGGATTAATATTCCATGATTGAAACGAGTCCCTCACCTTCTCTGCTCTCCAGGCGGTCCACGTATGTTTGCCTTTTGATTTACAGCCCTTAACTCACAGCCTATACCCACAGGAGTGCAGTCTCTCTCACACACACACACACAGTCACACACACACACACACACACACACACACACACACACACACACGTACACACGTACACACACACACACACACACACACACACACACACACCGACTGGGGCCGGGCCTCCCAAACAGTGACTGAGCGGCATTATCATGTCTGCTTATTGCGTATAAAGTACACATGATCCGATAGATCAATAATTCAGTCGGGAGTCCGCCGGCCAACTGCATTACGGTACAATATTGCAGCAATAACAGGGAATGGCCCGTTTGTCAAGTTGCCGTCGGCGACGGCTGGGCCGTCACGGGCGCGGCGGCGGCGGTAGATATTTCTCTATTATAGGGCCGGTGGTGGAGTCCTACTGTCTCGTGTGTGAGAGATAGTCATCTGTAATTCAGAGCGCTGCAAAGACACGTCGAAAAGCTCTCGCTGAAAAAAAAGGGGGTATCTCAGCGAAATGTTGTAGGGGGGCCGGGCAGGGGGGGGGGGTGGAATAGGATGAAAGCCTGGCAGGCGTGTGTTTATCAGTCAAAGGGAAGAGCTCCTGTGACGCCATTTTGTTGCCTGTGTCTAGCTCACGGGGGCCGGGAGATGGATTATAAACGTCCGCAGACGATTCAGAGGTGTTGTTCTCTGCGCAGAAAAAACGTGTTGATTGGGGCAGGACTGCGTGATTAAATGCCAGGCAATTATCTAGGATGCTGGGTTGTCGCCGGCGTTTCACGAGTCGGCGCGCAGAGACATGGAGCGCACCTTGGGCGTGTTTTTATAATGCACCTGACCTCGTCCGGTTCTCCTCGGTTCCCTTTCCTTTTCTATGCTGTCCTCCCCCACCCCCCAGCCCAAGCCCGCAGCACATTGCCCTATGCTGGGCGGTGGTGTGTTTGCTTCCAGGCGTTCCATCGTCTCGCTGTGGGCTCAGGCTGTGTACTCCGCTCCGGTCCAGCCGAGCTCCAGTGGACACTCAGTGCTGCAGAGAAAGAGCTGATTCGCACAACCTTGCAACTGAACGCCACAGCCGATGCCTCCATCGATTTTTGTGTGTTTGTGTGCCGCCAATCTCTGTGTGTGTGCTTGTGTGCTTATGTGTACAGTGTAATATTGTTGCTGTGTGTGTGTGTGTGTGTGTGTGTGTGTGTGCTTCTGTCTGCTCCCCTTACCCGCTAACTCACTGCCTCTTGGTTTTCTGTTTTGAGTTTCTTCTTCGACCCCCGACCATTCTCAAGGCGGGGCCAGAGAGGTGGTGGTCGGGTGGTGCTCAGTGGTGCAGGAAAGGGGGCGTCGCCCGTCCGAAGTTCTGCTCTCTCTGCCGTTTTGCCATGGGTGGAAGTGCGACCCACTAACTGGGTGTGTGTGTGTGCAGTACATGCCATTTGCTCCCACATTGATTTTTCAGACCCTTTATTTGCATCCCTGTCCGGGAGTCACGCTGTTTGATTTACCAGAATCAGGCAAGACACGAAAACTGCACTAAATGTGTATGTGTGTGTTTGGGGGGTGGGAGGATTGGGGGGTGAGTGGACAGAGATTGGCTGCATAGCAAGTGGATGCCATCCATCAACCGGTGAAGCCCTTCAGTTGGCTGCACGTCAGGGAGGATGGGGGTGGTGGGTGGTGGTGTGGGTGGGGTTGGGGGGCTGTTTGTGTATGTGCCGACGGTCGTTTCTGCTGCTTATGCGAGTGGGCACCACACCGCGGACATGACTTGTGAACATCGCAACATCGGAACTGTGCATCGTGGAAAAGCTCTTTGAAGTGTGTGTGTGTGTGTGTGTGTGTGGGGGGGGGGGGATGCTATGACCCGCCTCAGCTGATCAATGACGGACGGTGGGGCAGGTGGTGTTTGGCGGTGGGGTGAGGGGGTGGAGGGGGTTGGTTGATTCAGTGTCTTGTCGGCGTGTGTACAAAGCGAGGCCACAGCTGCTCTCAGCTGGACGGGGATGTTCTGCCAGGCGGTTGAAGTGTTTAGGCTCTCTCCTCAGGCTCCCCTCTGCCGCCTCCCCAGTCCCCGTGTCTCCAGCGCGGGGCTGCGATGAAGAGCCTTATTTATACGGCAGCTTTTAGGAGCCTTGTTTAGCGGCGGCTGGTAAGAACGGTGCTAATACGAATGTTTGTGTGTGTGAATAACAATGAGTAGCGCCACTGTAACAGCGATGTATTGTTATGGCCATGCCGGTCTTCCTGCCTCCTCACTGCGTGCCGGTCTGTTTACGTGAAGATACAATAAGCAATACGTTGCCGTTTTGAGGAGGTCGAAACTTCTGCCAATTCAATATTGTTTTTCTGAAATACCAATAGAGTACTGGAGAACAGAGAAGCTTTATTCACAAACGCATCGATAGCTTGCTTATTTTTTCCCACACCCGTTTTTGGGTGATGCTGCATGATTTCAATAGTGAGGTATTTAACTGTTGTTGCGCTGGAAGGAAGGAGAAAGAGGAGGCAGTGATTGTGTGTTGGGGTTTTGTGAGGACACTGTAGTGAGCAAGGGGTCAGGGCAGTGATAGGGAGATAGGATTTCTCCTCCAATCACATTTTGGCGAAAATTTGTTCCTTCATTTATTGATTCGGCTTTGTCTGAAAACCAGATTGAATTCCTTTCATACAAGCTACGCGTCCCTTCGGGTTTTGTGACTCATGTTCGCAGAGCTTGCAGACTTCATTACAGCAACCTTAAAAAAAAGTGGCTTGCTCGATGTGAGCACTATCTACGAACTTTCATGTTTGGCTTTGCTAAAAAACTGTTTTGTATGTGCGACAATGTGCGCTCAAGTATCGAGGGAAAACAGAGAGAGTGTAGATCGGTTCAAGTAACTCTTTTCTCTAAAAAGCGACCACACATCGCTTTTCCCTTGGTTCTCACATCGCTTATGTCGCTGTCAGCATTTATCGCTTTATCACGTCCCTTTCCAAAAATGAATGTGACTGAGCTCTTTCCATGTGTTACTGTAATGGTTTGGAAGTGGAATTTGCTTAATTTGTCTCATCACATTCTTATAAAAATTCTCTCTTCTAATGTGTCTCACTCAGGTAGTTGCTGGCTGAAGGGATACCACTGCCAATTTTATATTCTCAGATAAGTTGTTCCACTCTTGCTTTACAGGACCAATTCAGTCAATATCTTGTAATGTTTTACAAAGTGTGAGTTGGCAAATAGTATTCCCTTTATTGTGCACTACTGTGTACCCATAATGCATCTACAGCTGATGCACACTAATTTATGGACTGTATCCCATGATGCACAGCAGTTTTCATTGTCATCACATTACTTCAGCAGATGTGGTCTGCACATACGGCTTCTTTGTGCAAACGGGCTGTCTCAGGTTTTCCTCGAACAAGCGTCGGCCTGTGATTGCAACTAACGCAAGTCACGCGTAATTAGGGCCCAAAATCCTCCTCTGCTTCCTTGTTCTCCAAATGGTGTATAGTACAGTGTTTATACACAGCTAGACGTGGAATGAAGTGAGCCCCGATCGAACGCCGCCAGTACTACCTCTGCTTTCCAAAAGTATTGGCGGAGCACGCAGCTGAGCACCCCCCGCGGGGACATGACCTGTGCATTTTAAATGACCCAAGTGGAGGGACGGGCAGGGGCAGCCGAGTGGAAGATGATGGAGTGAGCAGCGGACGGGCAGAGCAGTAGGAGGACATGAGGACACAAGGGATGGGGGACAGGAAGAGAAGTCAGTCAGGCGGGGGAGGGGGGGGATCAGAAAAAATAAAAAAGATGATGCAAGATGCAGAGCCCGGAGCAGAAAACATGAGTCGGCACAGCGGGTCTGGAAGGACTCGGCCTCTCACTCGCAAATATGGCTCTGCTCCCCCGCACAGAGGCCCAGAGATGAGATGGGGGAGAGGAGAGAGGGGGTGGGATGGGAAGGTCCTCCCCAGAAAAAACACTCAGAGTTTATCTTAATTAATGCCTGATCTTATTTTAACGATTGAACGATTAGTTAAGTAAATTTGAAAAGCGCCTAATCGGGGTGAAATTGGGAGGGAAAAATACAAAATACAAATGAATCATTTACTGAAGATTATTAGTGGCGAGAAATGGGCGGGAAATGTGTCCTTCCGGCCAAACGGGTTAGACTGTTTTAATTTAGTAATCTAGTTAAGGAGAACGATTAGGGCATGATCATGAAGAAAACCACAGAGGACATGATATTGGTCTGTTTTAACAACATGTGATAACTGTTAAAACATGTGATAACTATAAAAATAAAACCTGAGTCATTACAATATGGGACTTTTATGTTTGACCTCGCATTTCAAGTTATATCCAGGAAATAAAATAAAAAGGTGTAGTTTTGTTTTTAGGACTTTTTTTTATGGTTTTGCCAAGAAGAACATCCCCAGGAGATAGCGACGACACCCTAGGCAGAGGGGGGGGAGTTTAGGGACAAAGTCTCTCTGTTCCTGGGGACATCGGTGAGTTTTGAGGTCAACCGTCAACAAAGGCTGCTCCAAAAAACCCAGTCTTAACAAAAGCTTGCTGGAACATTCTACCCCATTTGGAAAGGATAACCGTATTATAGCCCTTGATTTAGACGTATTTAGTTTTCTTTTTTTTTTATTATGCGCAAATTTTCCAGCAGATGGATTGGAGTATCATCCTTTAGTTTAAGCCAAAATGTATTTCATGTTTCACTTAGCAAGTCTCGGTCATGTGACGTCCACCGCATATTTGCCGCGGGGCCGTTGAATTTCACGTCTGGGTTGGAAATACCCAGACGTTTCCTCATCTTTATTTTTTTATACATATTATTTTTTTGATTTTCTCGTTTCTTTGCAGTACATTGGGGGTTGGTGGGGGAGGGGGGAGGGCAGCAGAGAGGCTGGGGGTGGGCACACAGGGGTTGCAAGAGCCCAGAAGATGGAGTTAATGTAGCAGTAAGGAGTGACTGAATGGCAGCTCTGGGCGACTGCTGTATATAGCAACCCCCCCCCCCCCCCCCTCACATTCATCAAGACTTCCCACCACCTCGGGGTGAACCCCCCCCCCCCCCCCCCCGCCCTCCATCCTCCACCGTTTTCTCGCACACTACAGGCGCCATCTTTTTTTCATCATTCCATTACCGTTTCTCCCCGCCTGCGAAGAAGTGTTGTTGTCGTTTTAGAAACATCTCCAAACCCCCTCCCTGCCTCCTTGATTTTTTATGTCATTTTTTTCGTCCTGTTTGTTTGTGCTGCTTCGTTCGAGCGTTCTCGCTGTGGTCATTCAGGTCATGCTTGCCACGGCGATCCCAACGCGATCCAAGCTGCCTTCAGAATGCGTACGCGGGGGGGGGCAAACGTACACTCGGAGAGCTTGTGCAGGAGTGAAAACAGACCTATTTTTTGCGGTTTGATGCGCCCTAAAGCCGCCCTAAATCTGGCGACCCCGCCCTCTGGTTCATTTTCCTCAAGGTATAGGTCGGGATCGGCTGGGCGCTGAACCTCATTCAGCCAGCCAATCAGAACCCCCAGTGAGTGATTTTGTGGATGATGAGGCAGCAGGGCTGTGCGGTTCTGGACCTTTCTATAAGGGCATTATTAATGTTATTATATTTCTGCTGCCTTGGAATAAGAGTAATTGGAAGACGGTTTCACTTTAGATGTATGCGGTAACATTTGCGGTTAGGCCCAGGGCTAAAGCCCATCCGATTGGCTGCAAAGCAAGGTTGACTGGCAACGCCCCTCAACGTGGTTTACCACATAATACCCGCAAAATAATATATTATATCTACTATAGCTATCAGAGACTCACACACAAAGCAAGAGATTTGATGGAGATTACAGGGTATTACATTTGATGCAAATGCACTACGTTATCTATGCAAAGTAAACTGCCACGCTTGAGCCGGACCGCTGCGAGGCAAATGATGTAGCCTACCTTTGTTATAAACCTTCTTAGGGTTTTCACTCTGATTCTCATTTTCATTCATCGACAGCTCTGTCCCTGCATCCACCCCCTGCTGTGATGCTGCGGTCATGCCGCCTCACAACCAAACCCCCTACATGTTCTAGTCCGCTGATGTATTCCCACTGTCTGCTGCTTTGATGTTAAGGGTCCGCACGGGCACCGAGATCTAATGAAAACGGATGTGTCCGGGCCGATCAGACAACCATGGCACGAGCTCAATGTGACTTTTGAGTGTCCAGACTTATCACTTAATGAGGGCGGCTGTGATCTGATGCTTGGAAGTCACTTCTGAGATCTGTCTCTCTCTCTCTGTCCCTCTGTCTCTCTCTCTCTCTCTCTCTCTCTCTGTCTCTGTCTATGTCTCTCTCTCTCTCGACCTTGTCAATGTTCTCATAATCCGGAAATTAAAGAGTTCACTTTGATTTGGGTCTTGATATTTTGCAATGCTGTAGTCTGCTTTTAGGACATAATGGCAGCAGACCGGCTGCCTGTAAATCTCCCGTAAAAAAGTGTGTGATTGGCTGCACGCACGTCTCTTCAATGGCACACTATAGGCATCATCTATTATACAGGTGCCTAACCAGTTACATCCCACCCTGCCACCAACAATTACGCTGGCCTCACCTTGCCCCCCTCGATCAGAACTCTCCTGGGCCACACGGTGACGTAAAAGGCATTTTCTCACACCCCACTTCCCTTCAAACATCCCTTTGTTCTAACCGTTTCTTATACGTTTTCTAGCAACCGTTCTTCGTAGGCCGTTGTTTACGGTGGACTCAGCTGACTTACATACGCAAGCTCTTCCCAGGCGCGCCGGAATCATTGCAGAAGTGCAGGGGCCAAAATGCAAATGTTCTTCTTTAGTCTGCGTCTCTATAAAAAGCATTGCATTAGCCCGTGGCCTGTAAAAGCACTACTGAATAGTCTATTCCAATCGAGTTTTAATCTCATTTAAAGTTGTTACCCTGGATTGAACTAACATTTGAAGATGTGCTCTTCATATTGGCATTGTCCAACTAAGCGTGTGAGATGTAAGATTTGTGGTAAATAGACTGCTTTTTGTCAAGGGCCTAGAGTCAGCCTCAATGGCCTGTAAATGTTTTTAGCATTGTCCTCGCGATCTCTACGAATCTCATTATTGTTTTCCACTATCTGTTTTATTAATTTGTTGACGGCGGAAACTTTATATGACTAGCCTTGTACTTCATACATGAATAGTCTTTCTATTAAAGGTACCCTTAGAGTTTAAATCTTAGGCTATAGACCTCGCTGAAGTCAATTAATGCAAATATTCCTCTCCAGTGACGATGGAGATGAAGGAACTAAATCATTGTGTTGTACTAATCTTTTCTGTAGGCATGGTTATTAATCAGGCCAGTGATCAAGGTAGGAATTGGAAAAAGAGAATAAGAGAACACTAATAAGAGGTACAAGCAAATCAGTTTCAAAACATTTAATTTGGGGAAAGGGGCTAGTCTCTAGAGAGTTAGGCTATAGTACCTAAACTATTGTGTCCTTGTGTGCATCTGGTCGGCATACATTGTGTTAAATGCTAAGCTAACACGTAAAGAAAGTTGTACTCAAGTGTGATTAATGTCGTCTACGCTGGAGGAGGAGGAGAACAGCGCGGTTGTCACGATAATTCACCGTCACTCTTAGATTGGACGGGAATGATTGATGCGTCTTTTAACGTGACCATCGCAATACATGGAGCATTCGCAGTGATATCGGGATTCACAACATAAAACATGTAGGAGATGGAGGGAAGAGCGGGCCAGTTGCTACCCGGCCCCCCTAGTTACGATGCCCCTGGCTCTTAAGCTCTTATGTCATATTTTTATTTGATGTCTTTATATATTTATTTCATACCCTCTTTGCACGCTTAGTGTTGAGCACCACTTCCTTTCAAGTCTTCCCCCTAGTCAACAGTCCTCTCTAAAGTGTTTATTTTGGATCCTTTCTCCTAGACGAGTCTTCAGCCACCGAGGCCAAATGTAGACAAGTGTGTGCGTCTGTGCGTAACACAAGTCTGTTTTTTGTTGGTTAAACCTTTTCATGGTTGAGCAGTGTCTCCCTCTCCTCACCCATCCAACCACCACCCCCACCTCTCTGCTAGCGGTCGCCAACTAGCAAGCTAGCTTCTGAGGTGGTCAGAGGGCCGTTGTGTTTGATTGGTCGGCTGCTTTTTAAGCTTTTCTAAGCTCCATTGGCACGCGCCCCGCCGCCTGCGTTGAAAGGACCCTTTTGTTACCCGTACCGAGATCGCTTATGTTTGCCAAGCAGCGCGGCGTTCAACAGAATACAGGTCCAGACGGTTCCGTCCCCGTCACTACCCTCTGTCTCAAATGAACAGTTGACTGTTGAGCTGCTGAGTCCATGACACAGAAAGGCCTTATTATCTGTTTGGCAACACCACCCATAATATTTAACCATTTGAGACGCAGGAGCTTCCAAAGCAGTGTCGATGGCATGGCCTGTTGCCTTCATCTTTTCAAGAATTAAACCGGTCGATTACAAACAAGATCTCGGTCAGTTCTTTGAAATAGAGGTTATATGTGTGTTTTATGTGTGGCATACCAAGTGAAGAGTTAGGTGTGAGCTTTGAGATGTTTAAAAGTGTTACTGATCCACATAGATAAGATGCGGGCTTCCTGTAAAGAATGACACAGAAATGTCATCATTAATTTGTCCTGTTTGTATTTGAATGCCAAAAAAAAAGTGGTATGTTCTGTTTTTCCTCTGAAATGCAGAATTCCAACAATGTCTACGCTTTTTGAAATCGGTTGAAAAAGCAATTAATACAGTGATATCAGGCTGGCTATTTTGTGTTTGGTGTAATCACGGGTTACGATTAACCGATCGATGGATATCGATGGTTATCGATGGAACGCAATGTAGCACTTATTTGACCTAACGCCTTGATATGGATCTTGGCTGCAGTGAATAGTTGTTGTTTACGCCTATTCTACCACCCATTATACAGTAGCGATGTGTAGGGTAGATATGATGAGCAGGCAGATAGTCCTACATTGTTCATCTCACTCTGGATACGCTGGGTCAGCAGAATAAAACGAGAAACCTGGGTAGCATTGCCGTTGTGGAGGCTGATAAAACCAGGAAACGACAACCTTTAAAGGCTACGCGGCAGGACAGAAAAGCCCATTTGCATGGTTTAATCATTGATTTATTTATGTTTTGCTAGTTGTATAAGTCACGTTAAATGGCATGTATTTCTATTATACCAGATCTTGACATCCCATTTGTCATTTAGTTGAAACGTGAAAGAAAAGCTTTATCTTGGTCTCACGACAAACCAAACAAGATCAGGTATAGCTGTACAAGTTATGCTACTTCCTGAGCAACATGTTTTCTGCAACAAAAGTACCTAAGGGCTAGTTGTATAATATAATATAGTTTTATTCCATTGTTTTATGTGTCACAGCTAGTAAAGACAACGGTAAACTATCCCTTTGTAGTGATCATTTGCAATGCCGTCTACCTATGATAGTTCTGCCAAATACACAAACACATGAACATATAGACACGACGTCATCGCCACCGAAGCGCCCGCTCCCACAGCCGGCACATAGACGCTTCCGTCTTGTTCAGCCATGATCCATGTGCTCGCTTGAGAGCCGTTGACTTTTGCACATTCTTCTCTACCTAAAACACTCTTTCTTATACACACAAACACACACAAGCACACACACACACACACACACACACTGAAGCAAGGCCTCTCCGTCACCCTTTCAGGCACACTGAATGTACAATGCTGCCCTTGACACTGTCCGTTCACCCCCCCCCCCCCCCCCCCCCCCCCCCCCCACGTCCCCCTTCCCCTAACCCACCACGCCACCGTAACCCCACGTACACCACCCTGCCTCACTGGAGATGGATGGGATGGTGCTGGGTGACAGCCTGACGCCCCCGCACCCCTGCTCTATACACCCGGTACGCTCACACACTCAAACTCCCAACCCTCCATCTTCCACGGCGCACACTCACAGACCTACACACATAACCTCTAACACACACACACACACGCACACACACAAACCATTCCGCCGGGGCACCTGACTCTCTTTTAGTTTTATGAGGACCTAAAAAAATAATGAGAACCTGGGCGAGCCTGGGGGCTTTTATTTTGCAACGCTAATCATGTGTCCCTCGGACCTCTATCCAAATTAAAGGCTTCTCTGCATAACAATGCCTGCGTAAAATACACACTCCTCTTCTGAACCCCGACAGGGCTGATAGGTGCGTTTGTTTTTGTGGTTGTGTGTGTGTGCCTCTATTTTCCAGTGTGTCCAGTGTTCATGACAGTTCGTGTGCCACTAAAGCTGTGTGTGTGTGTGTGTGTGTGTGTGTGTGTGTGTGTGTGTGTGTGTGTGTGTGTTTCACTTCCTGAATATTGGTCTGTGCCTTATTTCATTCCACTTCCTCCTTCTTCCTTCCTGTGTTTGTGCGTGTGTGTGTCATGCTGTCTGCAAATTCCCTCAAGAGATAACCTTGGACTAGCAGGCACTGTGTGCTAGGCTCTGATACTGAGCGGCCGGCTGCAGAGAGCTGCTAGCCACACGACGGCTAGATTTTCACTGAGGGACCTTTGGCCACTTTTGTCCAAAATTAATCACAAAGTTGGATAGGGTCGGTGATTGGTGCTAGGTGTGGTTAAAGCAGGTGGGGTTGCTTTACAGCTTCCTTTATGAGCTCAAAGCGATAACCGTGGCAAGTTTCTGCTGTGCAAACAGAAGATTGCCTAACGCATAAGCGACATCGTTTCTCAATAGTGGCCCCTATATCGTTGAATACGAAAATTCAGCCATCGACCAACGACCAGAGAGAGAAGCCCTAGTTGCTGTGAGGAACGACGGGAGACCTAAGCATCGCGTAGAGGTAGGATTTGTAGCGAATTGTCTGGATGGCCTTGCGTCTTGCCTGTCTCACCTTGTAGATAAGAAAGATGACTCCCCCAGATTACAGACCGGACCCAACACTTTAAAGCCGTCCTTTTTATCGTCAATAGAAATGGTCATAAGTGAGTCTTTCAATGTAGTCTTTCTCGTTTTATCTACAGTATTTTTTTGTTTGCATGGGCTACACATCTTTCCCTTTAACTTAACTTACCTGTGGTGTTTCTTCTTTTTTCTACCTCGGGCCAACATTTGCCCCACCATTATTTAGCCAGAGTTTATGGCATCCCGCTCATTCGCTTATGATATGTGTGGCACACAGCCACTCATTCATTATTCGTCACTCTGTGTGCGTGTGTGTGTTTCTGTGTGCGGTTCATAGATACGTACGCATGGATGCAAACTCAAGCACACACACCGACTTCCACAAAATGCTTTAGTGTGTAGTTGGGGTGGGGCCAAGTGAAGCATTTCCCAGTGGCTACTGGAAAGTGTGACTCAAACGGTTTCTGATACGTATTGGCCGTTGGCGTTGTCGGGCGATATTCCCAAAAAGTCCCTGACTACTGCAGCAGTTTGAGGTTCTGAGTACTGGCAACCCGGGGTGTAGGGTGAGGCTCCGTCCCAGGGTGATGGGGTGAGGCTCCGTCCCAGGGTGATGGGGTGAGGGTTTGTCCTAGGGTGATGGGGTGACTTTCCATCCTAGGTTGATGGGGTGAGAGTTTGTCCTAGGGTGATGGGGTGAGAGTTTGTCCTAGGGTGATGGGGTGAGAGTTTGTCCTAGGGTGATGGGGTGAGAGTTTGTCCTAGGGTGAAGGGGTGACTTTCCGTACTAGGGTGATAGGGTGAGAGTTTGTCCTAGGGTGATGGGGTGAAAGTTTGTCCTAGGGTGATAGGGTGAGAGTTTGTCCTAGGGTGATAGGGTGAGCGTTTGTCCTAGGGTGATAGGGTGAGAGTTTGTCCTAGGGTGATGGGGTCAGGGTTCATCCTAGGGTGATAGGGTGAGAGTTTGTACTAGGATGAATGGGTGAGCGGGAAGCCTGGTAGGAAGAATCCACCGTGGATTCAACCCATTTTAGCATTGTATATATATTTATTTAGGTGTTGGCATACAGACGAGGATCTCTGCTGTAGCTGAGTTCCCAGAGCTCAAGCTGTCCCGGAGCTGAAACGGGGGGTCCTGTCCTTTGGCACTGATGGGGGTGGCAGAAGCGATGCACAAGCCTCACAGCCTTCCAACTGCCACGGGCCTGGAGAGAGCCCAGCCCCCCCTGCTGAGGCATGAACCCCTCCAGTGGCTCCACTCTTGGACAGGGGACAAAAAGAACAAAACCAGGTAGCCACCCGCGCCCATCCCCAAGCCTCCACCCCTGAAGCCTCCCGACTCAACACCAGTGCCATGGCAACACAAGCTGAGGCCACTAGTTAGCTCCCCCACAACCCCTGAGAGTTTATCCCACTGCGGCTTTCCGGTTAAAGTTCATGCTCACCCGCCAACCCACTACCTGCCCAGCAGTGTTTTCCGGGACAAGGAGGTAAAGGCCATTGTAGAAGCCAGGAAGGAGTATGAAAAAGCCACTGGAGTAGCAGAGCTGCACAGTGTAGCGTTGCTGCAGTGCGAGGGAGTGCCCGGGGTGCTAGAAGCGGGTATCCTGCCAAAATGCTCAATGTCTTAGACATGCCCTTATGCACATGCTTGTAAGCAACACTGTCTGGTGTGAGAGGCAGAGGGAGTTGGACGACAGAAGCCGACACACACTAGAGCGGCACACTTTTGTATGTATATATGTATTTTTTGTTTTTTTGCTTTCACTTTTAACTCCACTGTCAGCAAATCTATCACACAGCCAGACTTTCAAGTAACTCCTGCAGCAGTGAGGATGGTAATTTATTTATTGGGCCGACATTGTTGTAATTTTCCATTATTTATGTAGGCCCTTTTCATGGACACTTGGAGGGTGGGGGGGTTGACACGGTTCTGAGTAAATGCAAATGGCTTCTCTAGTCGCAGCCCATTCTCCCCAGCGAGGGCCGTACCTTTTAAAGGAGAGATACTGCTGACCGGAGGTTCACCGACGGCAATAAACTATGCCGTTTTCCCTCCAGTCATCAATTGCTCTGAGAAGATTTAATGGGTGACCCCAAACGGCCTCAGAAACTGTTGTTCTTTATCATGCAAAACAACGAATGTGATAAGAATGCGGTGTAGAGACACTTCTTTATATAGCTACTTCTCTTGCGTATCGGGTGGCCGACATGGCTGGATTGTTTTCTTAGCTGCAAGCTGAACAATTATATTCCAAGGACATCCATTGGGTTAGATGGTGTTTCTTGTGTATCAGTTCAGTGGTAGAGGATGTACCTGGACAAGGATGTCATTTGACATATGTTTCCTGTGGAGTTAACGTATACTTTATTACTTTATTACCCTCCCCCCTTCTGCAACAACCAGGCCCCGCATGTGGATGGATTGAAGGGTAGATGGTCTAAACAGTGTTTGCCTTGTTTGGCTAAATTAGACCAATGGGTAGACCAAGATAAGAATTACAAAGATAAGGCATAATTATTGCTCGTAAGTATGCATGTTTACATAAGGATACATCTTAAATGTGTTTAACCAGCAGTATTGCAGCTGTTAACACTGAACCAGCACTATGCAAAGCTGCAGGACTTTTTTATAGCACCGATAAGCAAGAAATTATTAGAAATTGCAACATTAATAGGCATGGACATTGATGCATTGGCTCCACGTGAAAAACGCGAAAAACAACGTTTCGGAGAGAGAAAACATTTCAAAGATAAGTTACGCTTTTCCATCTCGAGCCAATTCCGCTTAGGAATTAATCAAATGAGCAAGGTTCCCAATCCTCCTATTGACGCACAACCCTGAAGAAAGAAAACAACCTAGATCTGCATAAAACAAAATGGTTAAAAACATTCCCTTGAATTTGAACTTTTGGCATCAAGGTCGTTTTTTTGGGTTTTCCTCTGTACCGACCCGATGGCGGTCCCTAGCAGTATAATAACTGGCTGATCAGATGCCCAGACCGCCCCCCCCCTCCCCCCAACCCCTCTGTTTCCTCTGTCTGTTATCAGTCTTACCCCAGATTAACACCCAAACCGTAACATTAGCGCTGCCTCATCCGCTTCAGATGTTAGCCTTGTTAGCCCACGTTTAAGTTCACACTGGCTCCATGCCACGGCTGTCTGACGCCCGCCATGAAGCCAAGGTCCGAGCCCCTGTTGATATATGTGTGGTCTTTGTAAAGTAGCGCACCCTAGCAGTTTGCGTATCCATTCATGTGAATATAGGCTACTATATTAGCCTAATTGACTTTATGTATGCTAATACCATAATTAATTGAATACATCTATCAATAATCAATCAGTGGCTTGTCTCCGTGGAGATGAAAAACTCTGTTCTGACATCGTACGGTATTCTCATCCGATCATGAAAAAGAAAAACATTGATAAAGAGAATGTAGTTGTGTTAAGAATGGAAAATACATGTGAGTTATGCGTTTCAACATATAGGACAAATGTGGCACCAGTCGATTTAGCAGAACAGCAAAAATGCAATATTGCGTCCTGACGGAGGGAATGATTTGAACCAGCGTGAGTTGTACGACATGACAGCTGCTGTTGACACAGTTTGCATTTGACTTTTTTTGGATCATCTTTAATGGGTTTTGAAATGCTGTCAATCTTTAAAGGATATTTCTTTTTATTTTTTGGGGAAATTATCTAACGTACTTAAATACTTTGAAAAAGAAAATTATTGTTTAGTGCCACTGCCATAACCCAAAGGGGTTATCAAACAAACAATAAGGATGTTTATTGAATGTGTCTTTCCATTGAAGATACCAAAGGTTGAAGATTCGAGGTCACCCCTGGTTGTTCCAATGTCTTTCAGCCATATACATCCGCTCTTTGAACACAAGTAGAAGCTTTGGCTTTTTTCCCTTCTTGAGTGAGATTATGTTTCTCGAGTGGTAATCCCCACACTCATTCGTACATTGTACCACTTTGGAGAAGCGGCAGGAACGACGGAGCTTTCAAGATTTGTTTTCACCGGGAGCCCCAAACGAACCACCTTGTTTGCCCGCTATATGCTTATCGTGGCCATAGACTTTCATAGCCGCTTTCATAAATTGTTTGTAATAAGGATTAGGATTAGTAAATACTAATCATTGTTTTATTTTATATTCTCGGGTGTGCAGACTTCACAACCAATCGGCGCACGACACAACTCGGACAAAGCAGGACGTTCTGTGTTTTAGGTGCCGTTAGAAAACTGCTGATCTGTTAAATAAAAGTTAATTAAATAGTGGGCTATCTTTTTCACTCTGCGCTGACTTTTAATAGGTTTACTTTTGGATCGGAGCTTGGACGGTTCTTTTTCTCTGTCTCAGTCTCCCAATTGTGGCTTTAAGACAATGAAGTATGATGACTGAAGAGTGATTACTGTGTTTTAATATGGTTGGAGGAGAGGAAAACCAAAGAAGTGACTACATTTAACAATGTCCTTTACCGACACAGTGATGAGGTCAACACCGAGGGGGGGGGGGGGGGGTGACTGCGGTAAGACGCTAACCCTTACGGCCCTAGCTTACTCCCCTCGGAGTTGCATTCCGAATATATGCACTTACATTCTGCCAAGCGCAGTATGAATCACTTACATATAAGTTGCTGATGTGAGGGTCCAGAGTTTTAATGAACACCCGCCATCACCTACTCCATCTACACAAGCGCTCTCCAAAAGGTAATGAAAGGTTCAACCACCGTTTGAAATCAGTGTGGATCTGTTTCAATGGGGTGAAGTGGGGCTCATCATTGAACTAAATAATAAATACAGGTCGTATATATATATATATATATATAGGGTGTGTGTTATACGATGACAGAAGCGAAGAAGCCATGCTTCATGCTACGCTTACGCAACTGCTTTCGGTGGGACTCTGGTGTTAGCCTCGACGCAAACCTCATTATTGCCATGGTGGCTCCTGAAACACAGAGACAAGCGTTTCCTACTCTCGCCCTTTAGCAACCGCCTCGCCACGTATTCGCTGCCACAGCGCTCCACGCTCGCGGCGGATATTTACCATAATAAAACACAGCTCAGCATCTCGCCATCCTGCATGCATAAAAGAGGAGCTCAACTTTAATGCTCGCCAGTCTCTCTTTCTGTCTCTGTCTCTCTTTTTCTCTCTCTCTCTCTCTCTCTCTCTCTCTCTCTCTCTCTCTCTCTCTCTCTCTCTCTCTCTCTCTCTCTCTCTCTCTCTGTCTCTCTCTCTCTCTCTCTGTGTCTGCACATTAGCAGTGGTGGCAGCAGCATTCGCTGTCTGTCTGAGCCCGCCTCCGCATCATTTAATTTCATCTCCTGACCTCAGCTGCCGCCGCCGCCACCGGGAGTTTTTTTCCGGGGCGTCTGGCGTCAGCGAGGTGTTACTGAGGTCTCTGCGGCTTTACGCTTCAGCACCGAGCACTGTCCTACGTACAGGCCGCGCTGGTCTGTGGAGCCTACCTCAGTGCTCGCAACCTAGAACCCACTCACACACACTCACACACAACACACAACACACACACACACACACACACACACACACACACACACACACACACACACACCACGCCCGGCCTTGCACCAACTCCAGGCCACGGTCGGCCCTCGTTTTTTTTCTTCCTCTCAAGAAAGCGAGAGTCCATTTTTCCCGACAGGCCAGGCCTGTCTGTCAGTCGGTCCCCCGTCACCGACCCCGCAAACACACCGACATGCAAACAGCAACAGCAACGACAGAAGTGGATTCTAGTTGCGCATGCAGTTATTCAGCAGACAGCTGCGGCACAAACACTCACGTCCCACTGACATGCCGGGGCACCGACATGTCAGGGCGATGTGTGTGCATGCAGGCGCACGCACACACACACACACACACGGGGGGGGGGGGGGGGGGGGGGGGGCGCGTGCACATGCCACTGCATGTGCACGCGCCCTGCCATCCCGCATTCCATCAGCCGATCCGTGCCCCAGTCATACCGGGATGGGGTTGGGTGGGGGGGGGGGGGGATGTTGTGAGTTTGACAGCTAAGGTTGTCTCTGTGAAAGCCAGCGCATGCCTTCCACTCTCTCACCCCCCCCCCCAGCCGACCCCCGACCGCTCGGGGATGAAGGGAAGCGATCATCGCGATTTTTTTTTTCTATTTCTGTACCCTCCTGTTACGACTGCAGCAGAACACGCCCACCCGCATCCCCCAGCACCCCCTGCCTGGCCCCCCTCCCTCCTCTGCGCTGCCTCGCATCACCTTGACAATGTCACATTTCCCTGGCCGCGGAGAGAGGAGAGGAGCAGGAGAGGCAGCCGTTGGCGTGGCGATAAGAAACAGAATGGCTGGGTGGGGTGTGGTTTGGGGGGTGGGGTCGTGTGGTGGTTGGGTGGGGGTGCAGCAGAGCAAGGGGCTGAAAGGATCCCCGGGTGGTGCTTTATCTCCCCTCCAGCGGTGCTTCAATCTCCAAAACTTCTTCCAACTCTCCCGATATTTAATTCATGGATGGTTCATATTGGTAGTTGTGGTTAATAATGCATGAGTGCCTTATCTTAATGTGTGCCCGTTTTTGAAAGATGTCTCAACTAGATTAAGGCAAAGTATTGTTATGGAAGTATGTTAAACTGTGATTTTTATCGTGAAAACAAAGATAATCGGTTGTGTTTTAGGGAATGGAAGTTGTCAATTCTGGGATGAAAGGAAGATTGATGCACCAATATGTCCTTTTTCTAATCTTTGTGTCCGCCGATCTGTGTTGATAGGGAGTGTGTGTGCCTTGGTTTCTGTGTTTGTGTGTGTGTGTGTGTGTGTTTGTGTGGGTGTGCGTGTGCATGCTTGTGTGTGTGTGTGTGTGTGTGTCTGTTTGTGGTGTACAGAGTCAGGAACAGGAAGCGAAACATCTTTAGTCATCTTGTATAAATACCAGGAGCAGGGCCGATGTTGACGCTGCTGACACCATGTCTAGACCGGTCAGAAAACAGCCACCCCCCTCTCTCTCCTGTCCCCTTATTAGGGCTAGAGTAAAGCCCCCCAATCTACGGCCATCTGGAGATCCATTCGCCGAGTCGTTGTCGTTCGTTGTGTCTCTCCTGTGGGCTGTGTCCTGGTTTCTCCGGCGTTTGTGCCTCCTCTGGTTCCCCAACAGAGAGAAACCGGCTTGTTTTGTGATTTTGTTTATCGCGTCAAATAAATGCGGCTCAAACTAACTCCTCCGTCCTCTTCCCCTCTGCTTGTGTCTCCTTGTTGGTTCTGCTCAGGCTCCACAGCTGAAGGTAGACCCCCTCCCCGCCGGCGCCGCTGACCGAGAGCGGTGAGGCTGCAGTTTGGAACTCTCCCCCGGACCCGCGGAACCGAGGAGGCGCCGAGCGCACCACGAAAGAGAGACGCGCGGCAAAGCGACACGGCATCACCGCCGCTGGACCCTCACGCAGAAACGCCGGACGTCTTTGCGCCGGCCATGCTTTAGCACGCCCTCTCCGTCCGGTTTTAACCAGAGACACACTCCCCCCTTTCTCCCCCCAAACCGTTCCCCACCCCCCCGCACACCCATCCCGAGTGTACAGCCACCGAGGCCGGCAAGATGCCAATGCTAACACCGGCGACGCAGCGGAAGCACTTGTGACAGGGGGGTGGGTCCGGGGAGGGGTGGGGGGGGGGGGGGGGAGGGGGCGAGTGTCTGTCCCGAGCGGGTGAAGCGTGTGTGCGTGCGTGCGTGCGTGTGTGCGTGCGTGGGTGCACGCCGGTGCGCCTGTGTGTGTGTGTGCGTGGGTGAGTGAGTGAGTGTGTGTGTGGGTGTGTTACGACGGCGTGGGGGCCGACAGACGCTCCGGGCACGTCGTGCGTCGCGTGGACCATGCGGCCGTGGGCGGGGTCTTGGCGCTGGATCACCCTGGTGCTGCTGGCCTGGGGCACGCTGCTCTTCTACATCGGCGGCCACCTGGTGCGCGACAGCGAGCGCCCCGAGCGCTCCAGCCGCGAGCTCTCCAAGATCCTGGCCAAGCTGGAGCGGCTCAAGCAGCAGAACGAGGACCTCCGGCGCATGGCTGAGTCCCTCAGGTACGGCCCGCGCCCTGCCCCCCGCCCCCATATGCAAACGTGGGAGGGGGTGGGGGGGGGGGGGAATTGTATGCTGATTGTGTCCTTGTGTGTGTGGGTGTGTGTGTGCTCTCTACGTGTGTATGTGTGTGTTCATGATCACAACGTGTGTGTGTGCATATGTCTGCGTTCACAGCATATGTGTGTGTGTGTGTGTGTGTGTGCATATATGTCTGCGTTCACACTGTGCGTGTGTGTGTGTGTGTGTGTGTGTGTGTGCGCTCAGAATGCGTGCATGTCCGTGATCCCGACACGTGCGTTAACAATGTTCTCGGTGCTCACGTGTGTGAGAGAGAGGGCTCTTGTGTAATGCATTTGCATTTGGTGGTTGTGTTAATGGCCCACTGCCTCGGTGTCCGCGATTGTCCGTGTGTGTGTGTGTGTGTGTGTGTGTGTGTTTGTGTGTGTGTCTGCACATTCACGCCTGTCACCTCGTGCGCCCCGTCCTCGCGGTTGGACGCCCAGCTTCGGATCAGCCCTCCGCTCGCCTGCTCCGCGTGATGGCCCCCGTTCACTTTGATGCCGTGCCTTCGTCAACAAAGGCACACACAGAGACCCCGCGCGGCTGGACGCACGGGCGCCAAGCAGCTGGTGCACCATTAGACCCCTCGCTTTTGTCATTTATTCCGTGTTGGCCCGGCAACAAAGGTGAAATCCATGGCGTGGATAGAGCGACCAAAAAAAACCTGAGCCGCTTTCAGGCGGCCGGCGTCCAGATGGGGTCCTCGGCCCTCGGCGCTCCCAACGTCCGCCGAGGGGGTTCAGACGTGCAGCCGTAGCCCCCGTCCCCCAGTGGGGACGGTGGAGGTGAGAGGAAGCCCCCCCCCCCCCCCCCAGCCCGGCTCTCTCTCCCCCCGGTCGCTGCTCAAACTTCTCCGTGAGCGCTGGGCTCGGAGCAGACAGCGGCTAGACAGCCTTGCCAACCGGGTTAAGTGCTGTGAACTATTGACGGCTTTCTTTTTTTCCATCTGTTCTACACCTGTGTGTGTGGGTGGGTGGGTGGGTGTGTGTGTGTATGGAGAAAACGGGCTCAGGAGGGCAACTCAATCCCTTCCCCATGAGCTTCTCATCTAGGTAGCGGTCGCGCTGTCCATTTCATTAGTGCGCTAATGGAGGCAAGGATCTTGTTAAGAGCAGGGGGGAGCATCGCCGCTGACTTGAGTTGTTCGGATGGGGTCCTGACTGTAGTAGTAGCGGGCCAAGAGGTTGTCCCCCAGTCTCAAGTCCTAAGCCCCCCCCCCCGCCGAAACCTATTAACCTGCCTCTGCTACGCTGAACACTGAAGAAGAATAAAACTAGCCGGGGTAACGTGCTCTGAAGTTGAGATCAACATTGATTCGTGTTCGTCGATGTGTGTGCTGTTTTCAGTTTAAGTCTGCCTGTCTGTCTTGCCTCGTGAGACCATTCGATTGAATAACTGAGCAACGCATGGTAGCGACTTTATTCCGGATGGAATAAAGCAAAAATACTCTTAGTGTGAGAGAAGCCTGCAGTGTACGTTTTGGTTCGTATTTTTCCATTTCCTTTTGCTATATTTTCCGATAAAGGGTTTTATTGCCCAAACTCTGAAACTCTCTCACCAGTGCCTGTCCACTTTTTGGCTTTTGAAAGTTTGTTTTGAACAGGAGTGAGGCATGGCTGATCCTCTGCGGGAAACTGAAATGTGAAACATATTATAATCCCAATCAAAAAAATAATAATGGAGAGTTCTCATGTTAAACCCACTCTCCAGTCTCCACCAGCTTACTCTTAATTATGCACACTGTATTTCGGTAGGGTTATTTTAACACAATACACCAATCATTGAATAGTTTTGGCATTGACAGCATTGCGATGTATTTGGACGCTGTATTGGATATCAGTGCGGCATTTCGCCGTACACCACACTCCTCCATTCTAAAACACTCGCTATAAAAAGAAGTCAATATCATCAGCAGATCGATTCAGGGGCGGCGTGGACGCAGCCCTTTGCTCGTCGATAGAACCCTGTGACTCCCCCGGGGGACAAACCCCCGACCAATTAGAAACGCCAGGCAGCCCTCGGGCCCGCCAATCACAGCCCAGCGGCCCAGTCGGAGGTCAGCGACCAGTTAGCATCATTTGCCCTCTGTCGGGCGCCCCGCCCTCTTGGCAGCTGTCAGTCACAAGCAACCACCCTCCCCCACCCATGACCCCCCCCCCCTGTGAAGGCGATGACACGCGGCAGCCTTGTGGCCATGACAGGGAGACGGAGTGCATATGGTATAGCGAGCAGAGTGACAGCCGGCCAAAGCGATGGTGTGAGGGGCCCTGATGGGAGGGAGGGAGGGGGGACACGAGAGGACGAGGGATGATGAATAGGGTGAGGGCAGTGCCATGCTTAGGGCTGCAGTCGCTGGGGTTTGGGGGTAGGGCACGAAACTGAAGCGAGCGAGTGATGGCGACTGCCGTGATGCCGCGCCGAGCCAAGTCGCCCCTTTTTCCAATCCATTGTTTTCTTCGCTTTTGTGTTTTACTTGAGTGTTCTTTTTTTTTTTTCTTCGTCTTGGGGCCATATATCAGCTCTCTCTCTCTCTCTCTCTCCCTCGTTCTCTCATTTTCTTCGTTCTCTCTCTTACGCTCTCTCCCTTTCTCTGTGTGTGTATAGTGTGTACTCAGCTCTTTCCACATCCAGTATGTTCTCAATAGCGAGGCTTGCAATGCTTTTCATCGCTGGTCCTTAGCGGTCGCCTAGTCTACTACAAAGGGAGTCATACTGTACACACGGTATCGCCACGCTTTTCTCCTTGTCTCAAAGGGAGAGGAATGAGAGGAGAGGGAAAGAGAGCACTGGTCCACAGGGATCCGACAGGGATGTCAGAGAGAGAGAGAGAGAGAGAGAGAGAACGAGGGGGAGAGGGGGGTGAACTGTCTATACCCCCCCTCTGTAATTGACACCACACAGTGAGGGACTCTGCCCCTGCCGGCTCGTTCTGTTTGCCTCTGCTGTGGCTACGGGTACAGCAGATGTGAGCTGTTGTTCTTCCCTCTACCCCTTTTGAAGTCTGTTTATGAAAAGGTTTAGCGAGATGGATCCTCACACGATTTGTCTAGATTAGGCCCAGGTTTCTCAGCCCTGTCCTCTGTGTTAATTCGGTATGCTTGCCATGTCCTGGAGATGTAGGGATTGTTGCAACATCAATAACCCTAAAGCCACGGGCCTGACCTTTGCTCTCATTACTATCACTCACTGGCCAGCCATGGTAATTCAGGAGAATTTACGCTCATTATGCAATGTTAGGACACTCTTTCCACACCTCACACTGGGTGAGGTGTGGAAATCCTAGCCATTGTTGCGCCATGCCTTGGATATAAATGTGTGTGTGTGTGTGTGTGTGTGTGTGTGTGTGTGTGTGTGTGTGTGTGTGTGTGTGTGTGTGTGTGTGTGTGTGTGTGTGTGTGTGTGTGTGTGTGTGTGTGTGTGTGTGTGTGTGTGTGTGTGTGTGTGTGTGTGGCTGGGGTGGGGTTGGGGGGCTGGGAAACCTGCATTCACATGGCATCACGGAATCTGGGGCATACCCATCCCACCGCCTGACTGTGTGGGCATCTGGTGGGAGACTCACGGCAGCCCTGTCTGCTCCAGACGTACCCCCCCCATCAGCCCCCCCCAGCCCTCCTTTCTCACAGAGCGACAAGGGGCCGTGGGCGGTGCACCCCCAGGGGCCCGGTCCACAGACACACACAGTCACACACAGTGGCACCGTTGTGCAGTCATCTCGGTCAAGGGCGCCCCGGCTGTGACCGCTTGCTTCCTGTTTACAGGTGTGGTGACGTTGATCTATAGTGCAGGACTGCACCGCTTTCCCCTATTATTGTCTCCCCTGCCCGTCTGTGGGGCGTCACGGTTAAAAATACAGAAGGGAGCGTTGCACTTGTGGGCTTAATTCACCTAATGCAAACTGCAGACACAGACACAGACAGACAGACAGGCGGAGAGACAGACAGACAGAGAAAAATGCAGACCGGCAGACAGACAGACACAGACACTGGCATTGTTGTCCAGTCATCTCACACACACTGTGACCTCAGTTGGATCAGGGCCATCAGCGAACCCGCAAACACACACACACACACACACACACACACACTCCAAAATGGCCTCTAGTAAGCTAATCATATGCACACACTTTTTCTATCCCCTTTTTTTTTTACCCAGCTTTGTATAGCCTTTGTACCAACCAAAATTCCTCTTCCTGTGTCTGTCTGTCTGCCAGCTCTAGTCACCCCTCAGACATGTAGATGTCAAGATTGGCTAGCACAGGCCAAAACAGCAACGCATCACTGAAATTGGATATTTTGTCAGACACTCAAACACACACACACACACACACACACACACACACACACACACACACACACACACACACACACTCACCTATGCATGAATACTCAGGCTGTAACAGAGAGAAAATCCCTCCACACTGATGTCGCAATGCATTGTCAGGTAAACCAAACTGAGGGGAGAGATACAAATGTGAACTGTGTTCACATTTGCAGGTATTCAGCTCAACGCAGGGTGGAACATGTCAGGAATGATGTAATGGCATCTGGCATTTACGCCACTGACTTTTATCTGCAGATCCACAACCTCTTTGCATTCCCCTCCATATGTATGGCTGAGTAGGTTCAGCTTCTGATAGGTTTTAGGATTATTGACTACTATTTCATTGATTATTTTACTTTGAAGCCATGAGATAGTACGATGGAAATATCTACATTGTTCCTACCAATCCCCCCCCCCCCCGTCCCTTGGTAAGGAGGGGAGGGGGGGCACAGGGCCTTACCTGCTCTGCAGCAGGGTATATGCCCTGCCCCTGGGCTCAGCTGGTCAGTCCTGTCTCTCTCTGTTGTCCTCTCTGTCGCTCATACTCTCACTCCTTCTCTGGTTCAGTCTACCTCTCGCTCTCTCTCTTTCGCTTTTGCTCTCTCCATCTCTCTCTCGCTCTCTGTGTGTCAGGAAAAAATGCTGCCGATGCCACACCTGGTTTAGCTGTTGTGCAATACATCATGAAGAGGGGAGGGGGTGGGAAGCAAGCTGCGACCACCACAGCGCTAAAGGATGATCTAGGAATGGGGCCGACAGGCGGAGGGTGGGGGGGTTCTAATTTTGTACTTTAATTGGGATTTTTTTTACCCTTACATTGCTGTATGCTTACCCGGCATTCTCTCTCTCTATCTCTTTCCATCTCTGTCTCTGTCTCTGTCCGTCTGTCTCTCTCTCTCTGTCTTGCTCTCTCTGGATATGCTTCTGCAGGTATTATTTAGGAAGAAAGTCTTTAATCATTGGTTAGAGAGAGAGGGCTTAATGCCCTCTATGTGATCAATGTAAACGATTCTAGCGGTCAGTTGTTGGTTTGTATTCTGCGACTGAGGCTGTCCACTCACTTGCATACAGGAAGTGAAGGGGTCAATCATTAGATCCCTTTTGTTTTACGAAAGATTTTTTAAGTTCTACCCTCGAATTCGCTTCCCTATGTCTACCACTGAATCAGGCTCCAATTCCTTTTGACTTGTTCACTCCTTTCTTCTTCAACTAGGCTAGGAAACATGGCCAATATATTCACCACATTTCACAGTACAGCAGTACTGCAATGATGCACATTTTGACATGCATGTTGCACCCATAAGATGCTTTATTGTCTGGCTTTTATGAGTCTGTTGCAATGCATAATCATCCCATTCCTTCAATACAAATGACTAAACAACAAGTAATGGGCACGATGGCGTTGTAAAAGCTGTCACAAAAAGATGTAACAGGACACTGGTTGATAAAATATATTGCTCAGCTGTACTTTGAGCACTTTACAGATGACTTGGCATCAACATACACCCAATATCTGCACACTGTTATTGTACTTCTGTGCGGCTGCCAGTTTTGTTTATATGCTGCTATATTCTGCTTGGTTTTCATTATTCCTTTTTGTGTCTTGTCTCGCCTCTGCGGCGCGTCGTGCTCCATCTCCAAAGCATGTACTGTATGCTAGGCTAGGCTACGCTAGGCTAGGCTACGCCCAGGCAATGGGGAGCCCCGATGCGACTGACACCGTGCGTTCTGTCAAATGTGTTCAGCATTTTTTTTTATAAAGTTTTCCTGTCGTATCTGAAATGGTATCATACTCCCTCAAATTACCCATTCTCTCTGACGTACTCGAAACAAAGCAGGAAAAAAAAGTGGAAAGATGTCTTCACAAGGAGCTGCCCTACTTCTTCTCTTTGTGTGCGTGTGTGTGTGTGAGGATAACGTGTGTGTGTGTGTGTGTATGTGTGTGTGTGCATGAGGCTGGCGGGTTGGGGTGTGGCAGCCGAGAGATCTTTTCAGAGAAGGAGACCAGATCTCTCTGCCTGGCCGTGTGAACTGGGCCAAGCGGCTGTGCTTACAGGAAAGGAAAATATGCACACCTGCAAGGGTGTCCTTTCTCTCTCCCTTGGAGAGGATGTCACCTAGACAACGGCAAAGGGAGAAAGGGGGTCGTTTGGTTTCACAAAGTGACGTTGCGGAGATGTGGGTGTTGCACGTGCATCGTTTTGCTCGTGATACCGCAGTGGTTTCAGGAAAAAGAGAAAACATAAAAAATAACAACAAAACCTCATGTGGTCACGTGTGTTTGTGTTTGTGTGAGGGTATGTATGTGGGTGTTTTTGTGGATGTGGGTGTGTTACATAATGCATAAGTTGGAAATATGCGCATTTGAATTGTATCTTTTCTCCTTGTTTTGTTTCCATGGTCCAAAGCACCAGGGCTCCATGCTCAGCTTTGTGTGTGTGTGTGTGTGTGTGTGTGTGTGTGTGTGTGTGTGTGTGTGTGTGTGTGTGTGTGTGTGTGCTCGAGCATGCTGACTATTTATTCATGTGTTCATCCATCCTTAATGTCACCCACGCTTGGAAGATCTTTCATTAACAATTCACCATGACAGCGTCAACATTGCAGCTCCAACCCCCCCCCCACCCAGCCTAACCTGTATTTACTGGCATCCTAACATAGTAACATGTCATCAGATAACCAGCATGCATTGTGGCACGAGCGACCGCATCATGCCGAGACACTCTACAACGCAACGTAGCATTGTTGCTGGAGATCATTCAGCCAGTGGAGAAAAAAAAGATGGCCTCCGAACGTAATTTTAACTATAATTAGCAATTAGGCTCAGCACGAATATTCTGGGAGAAGACAAATGCGCTTGGGCTTCGGGGGGGGGGGGGGGGAGCACAGTGGTGGTGCCGGCGCTACGCTCCCCGCGCAGAGCTAGCCGTCATGTACGCTCCCGTTTAGACTTAATGATGACCGCCGTAATGATCTGAGGACGGAACAACGCTCTGCGGACAACAGACAAATAAGGCCCGGGGGGGGAGGGGGGGGTTATGTCTGTGAAAACACAGCCCACGCCACGCCTGGTCTCGCTGTTGTGTGCTACATCATGGAGTTGGGGAGGGAGGGAGGGTGGGGAGAGAGGGAGGGAGCAGGAGGGAGGGTTAGAGAAGAAGGGTGAGAGAGGGGAGGGAGTGAGAGAGAGAGAGAGAGAGAGAGAGAGAGAGAGAGAGAGAGAGGAGGGGGGGAAAGAGGGAGGGAGGGAGTGGGAGAGAAGTTGCGAGGGAGGGTAGGAGAGAGAGGGAGGAAGGGGGAGAGGGAGGGAGGGAGGGATGGAGGGTGGGAGGGAGGGAGGCTGCCGTGGCCACTGGTATGCTAATGTATGATCTAGGCATGGAGCCGACGGGAGATTTATTTATTTTTGTTCACTCTTTCTCTATCGCTCTTGCTATCTACGCTCTGTGTGTGTGTGTGTGTGTGTGTGTGTGTGTGTGTGTGTGTGTGTGTGTGTGTGTGTTGTTTGTCTCTCTACATCTCTCTTTCTCGCTCCCTGTCTTTTTTCTCTTTCTCTCTCTCCAGTTCTCCACATCTGGCTCTCTCTCTACACCGGTCTCTCTTTGTCCCTTTTTTCCTCTCTCTAAAGATTCAAAGGGTGTACACTTTCATCGCCAAAGCACAACATAGCAATATTAACGGTCAAAAAAATTAGCTCCAATTAACTCTCTCTCTCTCTCTCTCTCTCTCTCTCTCTCTCTCTCTCTCTCTCTCTCTCTCTCTCTCTCTCTCTCTCTCTCTCTCTCTCTCTCTCTCTCTCTCTCTCTCTCTCTCTCTCTCTCTCTCTCTCTCTCTCCAGGATACCAGAGAGCCAGGCGGAGGCGGGTTCCCTGGCGGCGGCAGGCCGGCTGCGGTCCCTGGAGGACCAGCTGACCCGGGCCAAGCAGAAGATCCACAGCTTCTCCACGCGGTTGGTCGGCGACGGTAGGCGCACGGCGGTGGCACAACTCTCCCTTTGGCGGGTGGCACAAAAACAGACGAACACTGTTTCAGTCCCCGTTGGGTTGTTGTCCTGTGTTATTTTTTTTTGCCAAAAGAATTCTAGAAATATATCGAATCGTCACATTGGAAATGTTCGCTTTCGAGGCGGAAATTGAGGCGTGGTGATTTAAATGTGACCAATTTCATACCTGGGGCTAAGCTAGGTTAAGGTTTCTGCACAGCACAGCGATCGCAATGAATCATTGCTGGCCTAAATAACAGCAGATCTGCCGTTGGGCGGGTTTCAGTTTATTTCGGTTTTGTCTTCCTCGCAGGATTACTTGTTTATCCTTGTTTGATACGGTAGATTACTGATATACTGCTTTAAATTCCTGGAGATTACATGGAAAAGTCAGATGTGTGCGATAGCGCAGATACAGAAAAAAACGTATTCCGAATAATATAAAATGAAAAAGGGTTGCACCCGGCTATACTATTGAAATGCATTTGAGAAGCTTTCATATACAAATTCCCATCCCTGCAATAATTCTTGGGTCGTTAGCGTTGCCTTCGGAAAAAATAAAGTGAATATCTATGGGTTAGTTTTCTCAGAACATCTATCATGCGCTGTGAACACTTTGCTCGGGGAAACGCCTTTTTCGTTTTTTTACATCGTTTTACCGAGGAGCTGTCAAGAAGTGAATTGGAGGCTCACGATGTCTGACCTGGGATCACAGGCTACACATTTAGGCTAACGCTAAGCTCCGCGCTAGCTTAGCCCCGATGATGGGAAAGCTCGACTGACAGACAGCCGACGGGCACCAGCCATGTTTGGGTGTGTGTGTGCAAGCGCGCGTGTTTGTATGCGCATGGGTTTGTGTGTGCGCGTCTGCACCACTCTCGGAGGTGAGGGGAAAGCTGTCAGGTAAGTGGGGAGAAACGTGTGAATGGGAAGCGTGCGGTGTGAATGCCCTCGATTCGGGGAACGGTGGCGGAAGCGAGCGGGGCGAGCCGGAGAGAGCGTGTGAGTAATGGAGAGGGAGGGAGAGAGATGGGAAAAAGAAGACGGACGGGCCCGAAAACAAGAAGGACGTGTGGGAGCTTGGAGGGCAGAACAGGGGTCAGCCTTTCCATCTAGCAGCGGGGTGGGTGAAGAGGGAGGGCGGGGGCACTAAAAATCGAGGTTTTCCTCCCTCTCTCTCCTCTCCCCCCCCACGCCTCAAGCATGACAGCCGGGGAGGTGCAAAGAGGAGAAGGAGCAACATAGCATGATGGAAAGAGTAGACGAAACAAAGAGTCTCTCTCTCTCTCTCTCTCTCTCTCTCTCTCTCTCTCTCTCTCTCTCTCTCTCTCTCTCTCTCTCTCTCTCTCTCTCTCGTCGTTATTTTGTTCTTGTCTTCACAGACAACACAGAGCTGGGCAGAATATGGTGCGCCGCATGTGGGTCATCACATTATGTGGTGTTGGGTTCCTGTTTTTAGTTGAACGTACTATGATTATGAAGATGATACGAAAAAATGAAAGGAGAAATGGTGAGTTTGGGGGGTGGGGGCGGATAGAGAAGGCCGAGAGACATGAAACGGTGATCAAATGACTTCTCTAATGAGGTCAAAGCAACACCCAAGGACAGGAGATGGCAGTGGGAGCGGAGAATGTGGAAGAGGGAGGAGTGTGATAAAATGTCATGTCCCAGGATCCGTGCTGCATGCAAATAGCCTCTGACGTGAGAGGCAACAGACACCAAATGTTTCACTTCCTCACTGCCCAAACCAACACACTGGCATGGAAACAAAAATTTGCACACACGACAATATTGCGTATCAACAGGTCAAAGCCAGGGCATGTAAATAAGTCTCCAACGCTTTAGAGTGGCATGGATATGAAATTCATGTAATTCATACCTTGTGTTGCAATATAACGTCTAGATGAAGAAGGAAATAACATGAGGTTTGAAATTCCTGTTTCGTTTTTTCGCATGATAATTAGTTTGGGGCATTCAGGACATTCAAGGTCGCCTTACTTTCAGACATGCATAAATCGATAGCGGAATCCAAAAAACACACACACACACACACACACACAAGGGATCAACTAGATAATGAATACAAAAACTGACATGGACGGCAGGGGGGGAAAAGGACACGCAGAAACGCAGGCAGACCTGTCTCAGTCATATAATACGATTTATTATATAAGAAGGTTACGTTTTAGAAAGTTCTGTTTTAAAATAATCCAATAAGCCCCCGTCTCCTTCCCCAGGCCCTGGGGCCATGCAGGAGGAGCTCCGTCGGCGAGTGGAGAACGGAGTGAAGGAGCTGTGGTACTTTGTCCGCAGCGAGGTGAAGAAGCTGGCCCTCATGGAGGCCAGCGAGAAGCAGAAGTACGCCGACGCCCTGCTCCAGGACCTGGGCCACCAGGAGAGGTGGGCCCACGGTGACGTGACGACCATGTCATCGGATGATGGCTGGGGGACAGTGTGCCTGGGGCTGACCTTGAAAATAATCAACCCCCCCCCCCCCCCTAAAAATGATTTAGAGTAACATGGACTTGCTTGTAACAGTGCTTTGGGACTGAGACAATGGGAAGGAAATGGGGGGACGGGGGGGATGTGATCTCATTAGGCCGAGCCCGAGACCAACTGCTGGAGTGATTAGGGGCCCATTGTCTCTGGCCGTGGTGCCTAAGCCGATTTCCACTGGTTGTTCCGAGATATGCATGCACATACACACAGATGTACGTACGCACACACACAGGTGTAAACACGCACATGCACACACATATGTACACACAAACGCACGCACACATTGATTAACACATGCACAAACATACACACACATACACTGAAGTACACGTGCACACACACAAACACACACTTTGATGTACACACACACACACACTCATCGATCTACAAAAATGCACATAAAAGAAAAGGATTTGATACATGACACGTTAGTGCTCGGCAGGGTTGTCAAGTTGAAAATGGACCGTTTTTTCTGTTCAATATTTTTTGTCTGTCGAACAGTGCTTTAAAAGCCTAACCTATTCGACGCTCTTTAAAGTCCTGCTGCTCCTTTGAAGTGAAGCAGTGACACCGTCCTCTGTAGCGCAGGGCTTTAGAAGGGAGCAGTGTAGCTGAGCACTGCACTGAACCCTGCCGCTGCTAGGCCTTTCCCACCTCCCGCTGTCGGAGTAGGCTCTGTGTGTGTGTGTGTGTGTGTGTGTGTGTGTGTGTGCGGGGGGGGGGTTGTTACACAACACACCTCCCCTGTCACCCACTTCTTCAAAGTCGTTCACTTTAGTTAAGAAAAAGTTGTTCAGAAGGCGAGGACACCTATAAATAGTTATCGGGTCTCGTTGGGTGCTCTGTAAACGCCGTCACCACAGCTCTCATTAATCATACAGGAAGGAAATTGATGCAGTAAATTAATTTGATATGATATATTTAAGATGGAAAGGGTGTACGTGACCTTAGCTTCCACCCCCAGCCCCACCCATCCTCTCCGACGCTGAGCAGTTATTGCACTGCTCTCCCTGCTAATCACATTTCCTGCTGCTGCTCGCAACTTCCACGTCTGCAGCCCTGTATTTGCATGCTTCAACTTCTCTATTCATTTACACACATGAGAAAAGAATGACTACGTCTGCGTGACCACACATACACACAAACCCCATTCATTGTTTTTTTGCATGCAGAAACACACATTCAGGCGAATAAAGAAATGCCTGCACATACACATGTACCCCACACACAAACGCACACACACACACACAAATATACACACACAAATATACACACATAGGCATACACAAACAGGTGAACACACACACACAATTGTACACACACATACACACACGCGTGCACACACACACACACACACACACATTCGTTACCCTGTTACCTAGATTGTGGTGGAATGAAACACGAGTGGAAATCCCGCACATCTCCTCCATCCCTCTCCCCCCACCCAACCACACAGCCACCACCAGCCCTTCTGCCAAAGCCCCTCGGGGGGCTGTATGCTGGCTGAACCCTACCAGGCTGGGCATATGGCCGGCGTGGTTTAGGTTTCCTTCCCCTGGGGTTGCTTTGTGGGTGGGAGGGGGGCCTCGTAACGAAGGGAGAGAACAAGAAAGTTAGTTTGACATTCAATCCCACGCTTGTTCCGCGTCGAGAAAGGAGAGTGAGTCATGCGTGCACTTGGCACTTAACAGAAAAGTAATGGGTTATAGTTAGATATATGTTGTATTTATATAACATATATACATATACATTAATTGATGTTCTATTTGTTATTACTGTGTGTATGTGTGTAAAATATATGCACTCACTATAAAACAAACACGTACACAAACACAGATTGTGTGTTTGTGTACGTGTGATGTGCTTCAGATAATGGCAGTTGGCTTTTACATTGAGAATGATTGATTCGGGTAGAAACGTTTTGAAACAGGATGTTTACAGAGACGCGTCTTCTGTTGTTGTTGTTGTTGTTGTGCGAGCAAGTTATTAGCCCCCCTTGCCCCCTGTACGTATCCGGTGGTCTGGTGGGGGCGTCTTTTAAACCCACAGTCATGCAGCGGCTCCGTTTATTTCCAAGGCCTAGTAGAAGCAGCAGCACTTAATGCATTTTTATGTTGTGTCCATTAATTCTCCTCCAACCATGTGGAAGAGAGACATTAGGTGACACTGTGCTCACTCACTCACTCAGCCAAACCACCTCTTCTGTTAACGCTCGATTCAACCAGCAGGTGCACATGTTTTTTGCCGTTGTGTCCATTGGTTCATTGAACGGTGCGTTTTTTTCTTTCCCCCTTCAAAGCATGTGAAGCGTTTTGTAAGGAGTGGAACAAATTACTGGTTCTTGTGCTCAGTACTAGTGCGGTGTCCTTTCAAATCGGGGCCTGTTCCGCACAGGCCTTCAGCCCGGCCTCCGGTGTTGTTGCTTGCTGTTTGCTTCCCGGAGGAACTGCTGATCCAAATAACATCACACACGTCCACAACGCACTTCCTCGGGTCCTCAGCGATACAACCGACGATTGTGATGAGACGAATAGTTGTTTAGAAAATCGAAGGAGACATACATACGACCATACATGCATACGACCATGCATGCATACATAACCCCTACATTAAAGTTAGATGTTTCAACAACAGAAGAACCGGTGAACCTGATGGGTTTGATATATCTGTGTACTACTATTCCTGTTTGATATCAGCTTTCTGAAACTGGATGTTATGTGATATTCTAAGATGTATCGGGTGATCTATCAAAGTGATATATGTATCTTAACAAAATTACCTTCCTGTTAGTCATGTTTATCTTTGCGGCTATCAAATATCTTATCAAATATTTAATAAATACCATTTGGGGTCGGCTTAGCTCAGGAGGTAGAGCAGTTGTCTTGGTTAGTTCGATCCCCAGCTCCTCCTAGCTGAGTGTTGATGTGTCCCTGATCAGGACACTTAACCCTAACTGCTCCTGACGAGCTGGTTGTCGCCTTGCATGGTTGACTCTGCCGTCGTTGTGTCAATGTGTGTATTAACCGATGTAAGTCGCTTTGAATAAAAGTTAACAAATATATGTTAAATAGGTGAAGCTGAAAAATCACTAGTGTGGATTCATCGGATCCATTAGTTCATCACTGTGTGTTTAAATTGTGTGTGTGTGTGTGTGTGTGTGTGTGTGTGTGTGTGTGTGTGTGTGTGTGTGTGTGTGTGTGTGTGTGTGTGTGTGTGTGTGTGTGCGCGTGCGCGTGTGTGTGCAGGTCCATCATGACAGAGATGTACTACCTCAGCCAAGCAGACGGAGTTGGTGAGTGGAGGATCAAGGAGGCACATGATCTGTCAGCTCTGGTCCAGAACCGCATCACCTACCTGCAGGTACAGTATCCCCTGCTGCTCGGCCAACTGGACACTTACACACACACACAGACATACACACACACACACACACACAGGAACACATACACATGCACACACAATAACACACACACACACACATACACAGGTGGACACATAGCGCACATATATCCAAACACATTTAAATGCGCACACACTGCCACCAAGTGTATGTGTGTGAGCATTCCCAAATGTACTGCAAACGTTAGCATACAGACCAGGGCCATTCTTCGACCTACTGTCTTAGACTCAGCTTCCATGCCGCATTATCCCCCCCCCCACACACACACACACACACACAAACACACACACACACACACACACACAGTCACACCTCCTTGTCATATTTGCACCAGCCTATTCGCGGTAAACGTCCTCCTTTCAAGAAGCAGTGTGGCGGCGGTTTGATTGACAGGAACAAGAAGGGGGTGTAGTCACACGACATGTATCAAAGTGTACTCAACTACATCTCGGAATCACAACCATATCATGGCTATTGTTCCCAGCAATAATTTATATCAGCTGGTCTTCATTACACTTCATCATGCACACAGCCAGTACCCATGGTCACTATCAATAAGGTCCGTGGTTGCACCGCTGAATGGCCGTTGGTCAGTAGTGAACATAGAGCCAGAGTCTGCTGTAAAGCCGGCCAGGAACCAATTGCAATCTTACAGGGAGAAATGCAAAGACAAACAAAAGCGGTGGATTATTCAGCGACCGTCCCCGACGCAAGTTACTTATACCAGCGGAAGAACGTCCAACATGTGGAGCCGTCGGGGGGGACACCCCTCACTCTGGGCAGCGGGAGGGTAGCGGAGCAGGGGTCTACAACCCAAACGTGTGTGTGTGTGTGTGTGTGTGTGTGTGTGTATAAATACACACACACACACATACATATTTTATATATATATGATATACTTGCAGTTATATGAAATCATAACCACACACATAAACCCACACCAGACCAGGTCCCATCTATATCGCTGGTAACAGGTGTTCTCTCTGTGCACATATCCCAACCCCCTCGTCCCGCCAGCCTCACTCCTAGCCCCGCTTCAACCAAAGAACCCCCCCCCCCCTTCCACTATGCACTTCCCCTCAAGGGGGCCGATCCCTGATTCTTGGTGGGGGTTGGGGGTGTTAGCCTGGAAGGGGGCCGCTGGGCGGGGCGGTGCAGGCTGGCGTCGGGGCGGGGGCCGTGCGGCACCGGGTCCTGCAGCATTAATGAGCCGGTGCGTTTGATGAAGAGGACCCAGTCAGCCTGGCTGGGCGGAGACGCCTCGGCTAACAGCTGCTGTCACTACCGCTGAGGGATAACGCACCACATCGCCGGCTGCCATCACTAATTCATCTCTCTCACACACACACACACACACACACACACACACACACACACACACACACACACACACACACACACACACACACACACACACACACACGTACACACACACGCACGCACGCTCACACGTACACACACACGCACGCATGCTCACAAGAGCGTGCAACATAGACACACTCATCCGCCATCACAATTCACACACAGGCGCAGCTCGCCCGACATCCATGCTCACAATCTACGCATGGATGCACGCGTCAGCAACATATGGAAATGTTTACCTGTATGTACAGGCCTGCGTCAAATTGCAAAGGATTACTCGCGCATGGTCTCTGACAAGCAGACCAGCAGTTACATTTCATGTCTGGCGGAACACGGAAACAAGACTTTGGCACACACACACACACACACAGACACAGGCACACACAAGCGTAGAAACACACAGATCTGTGGCAAGGTTGATGCGCACAACACGCAATCTGAGAGATCAAGCCGTCAATCTCTGTCTCACGCACTCACATCAACACTCACAAGGCTCCACGTGGAGAGAACTCCTCCCTCCTTCTGTCCAGGCTCCAACCGAAACCACCTCGCGCTCTCTCTCTCTCTCGTTCTGTCTCTCTCTCTCTCTCGCCCTAGCTCTCTCTCTATCTCTCGCACTATCTCTCTCGCACTATCTCTCTCTCACTCTCGCCCTATCTCTCTCTCGCCCTATCTCTCTCTCGCCCTATCTCTCTCTCGTCCTATCTCTCTCTCTCTCTCTCTCTCTCTCGCCCTATCTCTCTCTCGTCCTCTCTCTCTCTCTCTCTCTCTCTCTCTCTCTCTCTCTCTCTCTCCATCTGTGATTTGACTAACTCTGTCTCTGTCACTGTTCCATCTGTCCACCCACTCCGCCACCGTCTGCGATCCACGCCTGCTGCTGCTGACATCAAACTCTTCCCGTTCATTCTGTTGTCATTTCCTTGGGTTTTTCCTGACAGGACGGCAGATATTTTACGGATGTCGCGGGGGAGGCGGGGGGGACTAGGGAGCGAGCAAGCGGGAGAGAGAAGGGAAGACACTTGAACAAAACAGACGGACAAAACTCATACCAGTGCGTCGCGAGACCAAGGCGGTTCCGACGTCAAAACTAGCCCTGTTCCAATCGACCCTCGTTTCCCACCTACTTTTAAATTCGTCCCTGTTAAAGAAAGTGAGTAAAAGTTTCTCCTCAGCCCCGAAGACAGTACGACATTGTTTTCTGTGGTTGTTTTGCGCGACGGCGGGCGAGCGAAGCCGCCTCCCCTGCGGCTGCGGCCCTGATGAGTCACCCTGCCACCGCTTACGCCGCGTTTAAAAAAACACTTTATGCTTGAAAGCGCTTAACCTGCACAGCTTCGGTGGCTATTATTCCCCACCAGCAGCAAGCGTTTTCAGCGCCAATTTCTCCGTCTGCCATTATCACCCCCTCAAACGTCCTTCCGGCCCCCTCCCCCCCCGCAGACATACAAACACACACCATGCAATCAGGCTGCGGTGTGGCGGTTGTTAACTGCCAGAGCTAACGTCGTAAGTGCTTCACGAGTCACTGAGTAGAGGGGCGGGGGGGGGAAGGATCCTTTCTCAGCGAGTGTGTGTCCGTCAAGTTCACCACCGTGAGTCGTCAGCCGCATGAGCGCACCCGGTTAGGGCTTTGCTTGAACCGGTGGAGTGTTTTGGGAAACAGAGCCTTCGGCCGTATACCCCCGCCTCATCCTCTCTCTCACCTCACCCGTCTCCCCCCTCACCCATTCCCTCACTCTCCCTCACCTGTCGTCGTCGTCGTCGTTGTCGCTCACCCATTATCCTCCGTCGTGAAAACAATCGGAAACGAGGGTTCGGGGTTTGGGGGGGGGGGGGAACTTCCTCTGAGAAAGTGAGGACGACGCCTGCATCTGCAAGGGTGTTTGGCGGCGTTTGCCGGCTGGGGGGGGGGGCAGCGGCACCACCCTGATTACGGTGAACTATCTCCAGCTGCAGCCCGCTAACGAGGAAAACACTCCCATCAACGCCCTAATTGCTGTTTTTAGGGAAGACGGCTGGCACAAGAGCTACGGCGACGGCGGGCACACGGCGCGGCAACTCGCACGCGCAACCCCCCCGGCTTCAGGGCTCATTCCGAACCCAGCGTGTGTCGCTCAGCGGGGCTCACACTTGTCATACCACTTTTAGATCAGCTCTTTTTGGCGGGAGGGAAGGGGGGATTGGGAGTTGTGAAACCTGTTTTTTCCCCGTCTGCTTCTCATTTAGTGTCCTGTCTGTCTGATGCTGATGGTTTTCATGAAATTCCAGGAATTGGGAGCCCGGGGAACGCAGTGACAGCAGGGGGGAGAGAAAATGGAGAACGTTCCTCCGAAACACTCAGGATGAGGGCGGGAAAGCTGGGATGGGGTTGTGTATGGCTGGGGTGGGGAGGGGGGAAAGAGCGATGAAAATAATTGGAGACTAGAGAGAAGGAGAAGTCCATTAGGAGTGAAGACCAGAGCATTGAGAGGAACGTGAGCCTTACCAAAGTTGTGTTCAATACAAAGAAAGAAAGAAAGAAGGAGAGAGAGCGAGGGAGAGAGAGACAGCGAGAGAGAGAGACGGCACAGGAAAGAGGAAATTCCGGCAAAGGGAGAGAGAGAGAGAGAAAGTGCCAGACCTGCAGCGAGAGTGAGAGTGGGAGTCAGAAACAATATGAGCTACGTGTTATTACTAGCCAAAGAGCAGGGCGCGGATCACGTCGACATGAAGGTCAAGTAATTAAAAAAGAAGTTCAAACATTGCTCTCTGACTCATCCTCCGTCTCTCTCTCCCTCTCCCTCCCTCTCATCTCCTCCATCATATCAACCGCCCCCCCCCCCCCCAGAACCCTGCCGACTGCAGCAAGGCGCGCAAGCTGGTGTGCAACATCAATAAGGGCTGTGGCTACGGCTGCCAGCTGCACCATGTGGTCTACTGCTTCATGATCGCCTACGGCACGCAGCGCACGCTCATCCTGGAGTCGCACAACTGGCGCTACGCCACCGGCGGCTGGGAGACCGTCTTCCTGCCCGTCAGCAACACCTGCACCGACCGCACCGGCGCCACCACCGGCCACTGGTCGGGTAAGGCCGCTTTGCGTTTGTATTTTGTTTTGTTGTAAGCATGTGAGTGTTAGAATTGTGTTGTTAATTGAACATCGGGTCGTCCACAAGCCTTGGGCGCCAGGGTTGGAGGTGTGTGTGTGTGTGTGTATGTGTGTGTGTGCGTGTGCGTCCGGGAAAGGGGGGGTTACCTCCGTCTTCCATTTAGACCCGTCTGTAGCGGGTCTAAATGGAAATTGGCTTGTCACTGAATCTGGTACAATGCATCTCTTGTCCTTGTGCAAGCTGGATGTTTTTGTACATGGTCCCTGACAAATGAATGTAATCAACTAAATCCAACTCGGCTGATGGTTACTGGGTCCAGAAGGGGGAGGATTTTGTGCTCTACATTGAGGCTCTGACTCAACATTCCACACAGTGCAAAAAAAACATGCCCTTTGGACAAGCAACAGCCTAAATGGCAGGTTTCTCGCTGCGTGTTCAGAATCCAGCCCATTCGGTTAGCCCCTGCAGCATTCTCATCATTACGTTGGGTAATTTTTTTCCACACTTTACTGTGCTAACATTGCATGGTGATTAGCATAGCATCGGCCAAAACAGGTGTAAAGGAATACAATGGTATACATTGCCATACCTGCACTATACACGTTTTGCCATCAGCAACCTCCCACGCCTTGGGTTGTAGACAGCATTTTCTGATGATACTGTCAGGGTAAATGTCACCTCTGAATGACGTCAAGACTCTACAGAAACCCAGCCAACTGAATCCTGCGAGTATGTTGTCTTTTTGCATGAAAAAAGACGACATGCTGTTTGTTTCCAAGGGTTGTTTTAAAAGTCCAGCCAACTTGAGTCCAGGCTACTCGCAAACGTAACACCCTTTGCGAAGATGCTATGGTCGAGAGCGGCAGACCCGAATAAAGTGATTTATTCAATCGTCGATTGACGCGGTGGATGGCCACGTTATATTCTCCAGAAACTTTCCAGTTCCGATCTTTTTTTTTATGGAGCAAATAGCTGCAACACAGAATGCCAGTGACATAGTGCCAGTGACAAAGTCTATCTGCTGGGTGTTTCCTCAGTGGCTGGTGGGACGTAATGGCACGGGGAGGGGGTCTAAACGGAGAAGGAGGCGAGGCGCCCAGCGTGTTGACCTGTAGGCTGATGTGAGCGGTGGTGTCCCACCGCCCGCAGGAAGCCCCCTAAATCATCCCTACATGAAGATCAATGACGCGGCAACGCCGGGAAGCTCTCCCTCTCCCTTATCCGCTCCTATTCTCTCCCCCTCCTCTCTCCTATCTCTCTCTCCTATCCTCCCTCTCTGTCCCTCTCCCTCGCTCCGTATCTCTTCCTTATCTCTCTTGCTCGCTCTCTCTTTCTCTCGCTCGCACACTCGCTCCATCCCTCCTATCTCTCTCTCCTATCCTCCCTCTCTGTCCCTCTCCCTCGCTCCGTATCTCTTCCTTATCTCTCTGGCTCTCTCCTCTTTACCTTCCTTCTTTCTCCCTCTTGCTCCATTTTTCTCTCTCTCGCTCTATCTTATGCTTAAATCGCTTATCATTTTGACACGTGCTCTCAGGGGCCATCTCTCTCTCTCTCTCTCTCTCTCTCTCTCGCTCTCTCTCTCACTCTCTCTCTTTCTCTCTTTATTTCTCTCTCTCTCTCTCTCTCTCTCTCTCTCCCTCTGACTTCCAGTCTCTCTCTATTCCAGTCTCTCTTCCAGCCTCTCTTTCTCTCTCCATATCTCTCTCAAAATCTTTCTCCATCTATCTCTGCATCGTATCTCCCTCCTATTCCTCTCTTATTTCTCTCATTCTTTTTAAGCTGTCCTTCGTGAGCTCTCCCCCACTGCAACAACCTACCCCGCCCCCCTGCATTCGAATGCAATTTTCCCATAGTGTCTCGTATTCACCAACCTGCTGCCTGTGCAACCTTCTCCCCCCCATGTTCTTTATTCGGTGGAAGTCCTCCCGCTCCTTCCTGCTTTGCATTCCTCTACATTCACACTACATGAAGCGGGAAGCATTTTAATCTGTAGCTCTTTATTCACATTTTTTTATTTACGCGGCAGAGCCTGTTTGGTGTCTACTGTGTGTGAGTCAGTGTACGTAACTATGTGTGTGGATCCACCCCCCACCGTGCCACAAATGTCTTGCGGTAGAAAAAAAAAGCCGCGAGAGCACACCTGTGCACGATAAAAAGCTGCGAGATGCCATCGGCAAGACATCAAAAAGACGCTGGAAGGTTCCGCAAGACCGCTGTCCATCAGCACCGCCGTCCAAACCCAGCTTGGTGAGATGGAAGCTTCTCTTCTATAGTGGTAGAAGAGAAGGGGATCAACATTTTTAATTAAAAAGGTTATTTAAGTTGTGATGGAAGCACACCAATCTTTAGATGACGGTATTCACTTGTAAAAACTAAGACAGCTTTCTTTCAAATTAGTATTTTTCTCAAGAATGGACATTTGATGATATTTCATGGTATTGGATCACTGATATTGATATTCAACCAGTTTATTTCTTTGGATTGCAAGGACTTCTCGCAGCACTCAGGGAAATATGTGTGAAACATTGTCCAATGTGTCAACACGACTAATCGACCAAATAAATGGTCTCTCAATGAGCAATTGGAATTAGTAAGCAGATAAAGGGTATTATGTAACGTCAAACCGAATTCATCACTGCGGATATAATTGTGTGTGTTCTGTCTGCCTGAATCAAACCAAATATATTAAATGTCTGTTAAACTAATCAATCCAATGTTACAAAAGGCTATAGGCCTAATCATAAACTGAATTGCAGTAGGTATGTGTGTTGTAGGGGACACACATTGCCACGCGCGCAGAGTCGAGTTCTCCACTGCTTGATTTGTTATTATTCGTTTGTTAATATAATTATAATACCAGTGTCACCTTCTCTCTCGAATTGTACAATATAGTGATAGAACTGACTAATTGTGTGTGTTCTTGTGTCACACACACATCGCCATACGGTAGAGTAGCGTTCTAAATTATTTATATATTTAAAAAGGTTAATGTAATTCTCGCCATTATTATTACATCCTACTTTATCTCCTCCTTAATAAAGTCGGCATTGCCTTTGTGTTACCCCTCAAATGAATCGCCAACGCTCCAGTCGGCTGGGGCCTAATAACTACCAAACTCGGTGATCCCAATAGGCTACATCATGTGACTCATAGTCCTGCTCGTAGCTGATAGGCTTATGGGCCATAAGAAATACATAGATACATCTTCCAAATGCAAGATGCAGCTTGAGTTTAAACAAATGGCCCTCTGATATCCTTCTGGCCCTCTGATATCCTGTAAGTTGGCCGTGTAAAATGAGCCAAAAAATTGAACAAACATTTCAGCACACCGCCTGCAAATAAAAGGAAAGAATATGAATAAAAATAACACACAACTACACCATGCCCGTCAATGAACCCACACCCAAATAGGCAGAACTGGTCATCACGGGATCAGCCATTGAACCATTGAAGCACTCATGCTCACAAGTTTTAGCACTATTTAGAACTTTGTCACACACCTTGCACAGGTGTGTGTCTGTCTGTCTGTCTGTCTGTCTGTCTGTCTGTCTGTCTGTCTGTCTGTCTGTCTGTCTGTCTGTCTGTCTGTCTGTCTGTCTGTCTGTGTGAGTGTGTGTGTGCGCGCGCGCGTGATGTCAAGGTGATCCATGTCTGCCTGATGTCAAATGGCAACAATAAAGACACACACACACACGCACACACAAAACCATACACACACTCAAAAATACACATAGAAAGTAGAACAGGACAGAGAGTGCCGAAAATATGTCAACATGGCATCTGGTGGAAAAATCCTGACGGGCTGTCAAAAAGAATGGCAAACAACGGCACCCGGCTTTAAGACAATCTAAAAATAAAGTGTACCCCGCTACCGTCTCATGTGTACTTCTGAGTGGAGGCGCGTTCCGTGTGGTGCTGCCTGCTGTATCCCCATGCGAGCAGCGCATAGTTAAGAGGTCAGCCTTTCCGGCTTCTACCTTTTATTTCCAAATTCATTTTCTATGGATCCGCATGTAGGTATTTCCCTCAGGGTTTGAAACCTTTTGTGGACACTGGGGAATGGGCCCGCATTGGTGAGTGTAGAGATAGGTGTGTGTGTGTGTGTGTGTGTGTGTGTAAGTGGTAGAAGTTGGATTGTGGGAATAGGACGCAGACATGCAGGCTCTCTGGTGTGTTGGTTTTATGGCAGTGTGGTGGTATAGGATTTCCCAATAAGAAACAAAAAATAATAATTTTATGTCGGTGTGAAACACAATGTATTGTTGGTGAGGTGTTATTCTTTTATTTTTAGCCCATAGTGTGTGTGTGTGTGTGTGTGTGTAACATTAACTCTTAGGTTGGCTTAGACATGCTATTTTGCTCTTTTCTCATCAGCGATTATATTTACATTTAATCGCTGTCAGACCAATTATATGTACGTTTGTGTGCACGTGTGCATGCATGCACACACACACATGCACACACACACATGCACGAATGTCAGACCAAATGACTGTCATGGTCCAGAAAAGAAAGGGAATTTGGTCCAAAAAAAATGGACCTAATAAGTTCTTTGATCAATCATAACCAATGTGGGCACTGATTTCCTCCCTGTGCGATGTTACATTAGCCTTGCCCTAGTTAAGCTCACCGCACATCTATCCACTGTGGAGGCTCAAGCTAGCTTAACATCATCGCACACACTCTGTAGCGTTAAATGTCTTCCGTTCCGATAATGGTAACATTGATCAAAGAACTAATTTGCCCAAAACTCAGTTTGTTCCCTTCATGCCCCAAAGGGGAGTTATTAAAGTTTTAACGGGAGAGGATTCTGACGTAGAGTTAGTTCGTGCCACCATTTCTCTTTGATATTACAGATCCCAACAAGAGCTCTACAGTGAGTCCACAATTGATTGACAACAAAGTTGTGTGTCGACAACATCGGGTTCCTTTTTCTGCTCTTCCTGTTTTTTTTATGGCAGATACTTGTCAAACTCGCTTTAGATTACAGCCCTGATCATACATGAATTCTGTTTCAGGGTTGAGCCAAATGCTTCTGACTTTTCGTCAACATAGTGTTGGGAGTCCAGATCTAATTTGGAGTAGCTTTGCCTCCCTCATTAGCTTGAAAGGAGGGAAGAAGAGACGCCACTTATCTGATCATGTGTGCCAAGAACTGCAGGTCCCAAACAAATGTAAATTATTGAAATAAAAAGAACATTCCGTCTCATCCACATCCTACCATTGCTGTTATATAATCAAAGACTCGCCTGGGAATATTTTTTCTGTTCAATATTTAATGCCCTCGCTCATTTATATTCAGTGCATGCTCTGGGAATGCACGAGAACACACACACACACGCACGCACACACACACACACACACACACACACACACACACACACGCACACGCACGCACACAGGCATACGCACACGTGCACGCAAACTTATATTTAAGCCTGTGTTTTTTTGTAACCTTGTTTCTACCCAGTTTTTCCTGTACCCTGCCTGTGAAAGGCCATCTTTAATGAATCATTAGGCTGTGGATGTGGGAGGGTGCTGGGAGGCTGCCGGGTGCAGCTGCATTGGGGCTGACTGAGGCTGTTAGCAGCAGCCATTCTCCCCTGAAAGAACACGTCACTCACACCATTGTACATTAGAGCCTTAAAGAAAGAGTGTGTGTGTGTGTGTGTGTGTGTGTGTGTGTGTGTGTGTACAAACGCACACCTCCTCGAGTTTGGAAACTTCAGTAAAAGTGAAGGAATTGCCTGCCGTTCGTATCCCTTCTGTGGAGATGCCATACCCCAGGTGTGGTGTTGTGTTTATATTCACATGCTTTAGTGCAGGAGTGTCAAATTAATGTTTTTTGCAATAAAAAAAGCAATCAGTTTCAGTGAAACTGAAATCGTTTTGGTGAAATATGTACATAAGATGTGTCCTAAGAAGACACTTTCAAGAACAAGAAATGAAAAACTGTATCAAATTGATAAAATATGAATTGTAATCTCAAAGCACTAGATTCCACAGAAGCCTGCTAGGCCCACGCATTATCCAGAAGAATGTTAAAAAACTGTTAACTGCTACCTTCAACTTGTGAGATATTCGTGTCTAAGAGAAAGTTGATAGAGAAAAAATATATTTTTCAAGAATGTTAAGACCCACAGGGAAAAGTATGACAAAGGCAACAGCGAACTTGGAGAAGAATTTCAAATTTTCCAAAGTGTTTTTTTTCTGGCCCAAATGGAGTAGTATTTGGTCTATTATCCCCTGCAATCTTAAATGTTTCGACACCCTTGCTTAATTAGTCTTTATGTTCAAAGTACGATCTAAGGCCACACCCACACTTGACTATCTCTACGTTTATTGCTAGTAAGCTTTTGGTCGCAAAGCTCCCGGATCCCATTTCATTCTTGACCAGCTTAAACAGAGACTTTGGAGAACCCCTACCGCCCGCCTCTCCCCTGTCTGCTGATGACCTTCCCTCTATAGCCGCCCCTTCTGCATGTCCAGCATGATAGCCAGACAAAAGCCTATCTGGTGGCACAGAGAGGCTGACCTTAGCTTATCACAGCCTGCCACCCCCACCCCCCCCCCCCACACACACACACACACACACACACACATACACATACACACACACACAAATCCAATGTGGAGCCACACTGACTGGTAGAAGCCTCCGGCCACGTCACTGCCTTGATAGCTTTGATTTGTCTCCTTGGCCTGTTCAATGGAGGCCAGGTGAAAAAGCAAGCCACCTCGCAAGACCGCAAACGCGGTGGTTCTCGGTTCCCCTGAGACCGGAGCAGAGTCTGGTCCGGTTAAGCTGGGAACCTTCAGAGAAGTCCCGTAGCTTGTCACCGCCTCCCCTGCCATCCAGAAGCAGCGACGCTTTACATTGATGCAAACTTTAGAGCGAACCGCTAACGTGAGTGATAAGTTTGCGTTGAATCAACAATATGATCCCGTTGCAACATTCGTACTAGGACTTTTTCCAAGACATGCATTGCATTTTTCAAGGGAACCCTGATCCTGAAAAATTGGAAAGTGATCATTGATTAATCTCTCTCTCTCTCCCTCTCTCCTCCCCACCCCCACCTCCCTCCATGTCTAGGCGAGGCCCACGACAAGGATGTGCAGGTGGTGGAGCTGCCCATCGTGGACAGCCTCCACCCGCGGCCCCCCTACCTGCCCCTGGCCATCCCCGAGGACCTGGCCCAGCGCCTGCACCGCCTGCACGGAGACCCCTCCGTCTGGTGGGTGTCGCAGTTCGTCAAGTACCTGGTGCGCCCGCAGGGCTGGCTGGAGAAGGAGATCCAGCAGACCACCGAGAAGCTGGGCTTCAAGCACCCCATCGTCGGGTAAGCAGACGCCCACCGCTTTGCGTGTCCGCTGTACTGTTTTGCACGCGCAGGGAAAGTGATAATAATAATAAATTTGATTTATATAGCACCTTTCAAACTCAAGGACGCTTCACAATGTGGGCAGGAACATAGAAGACATAGGAACTTAATCAAAAAGAACACAAAGGGACGAGCAAACAACAAGAGGGAGGGTAACAGGAAGTAGGCAAGGTTGAAGAGGTGAGTTTCTTGAGGGTTTTAAAAGTGGCCAGGGATGAGGCATTTCCGATGTCGGGGGGAGGGGGGGGGGGGGGGAAGAAATCTGATCCGTTCCCATATCAGTCGCCGAGGGTTTTAGTGTTGGGCTTTCCTTGACTGCTGCTGCAGCTATCGTTTACTTTTCCTGGGTGTTACTCACCGAGACCGCAGTTATCGTTAGAATCAGGTCACTTATGTTTCACGGTCGCCCCAGAGTGCCTTGGACGGTGCAGTGCTTTGGTGTTCAGTGCTAGAGGGCAGGGTAGGTAGGCAGTGGCTGCATGGGCATCTGTGGTCCCAGCATGCCTTGCAGGTTGGGGATCAAGTCTGTAGCTATCCGGTAGAGGGGTGAACACCCCTTGCCAAGGGCAGACCCTGCTCCTTACGCTAGAGGTGGTTCTAGAAGCATGGAAGGAGACCAACTCTTGGTAAACAAATAGACTAGCCGAAGCTCCAAACCGGCTAGCCTGAATTTGGTTCATTTTGATGAAGTCTTTTGTCTCACATATTATTTGATATCATGAATAAACTCATTGTGAAGGAAGACATCATTAAATACAAAAATACATGGCATTTAGTTGAATACATCTGCTGAGCTGGTAATTATTTTAATCGCAGTTTCGTGTGGTTGGTGGCATAATTCATTTTATTAAAGAGTTCTAACAAAGTAAATTAGAAGAACAATAATTTCATGGTCGTAATTTTACAAAAAGTATACAACATCACGCCATAGTTCTCTTTTGCAGTTCTCTTTTAGGGCATCACCAATTTACTAGATTAAATTAATAGAATAATACTTAAAAGTACATTACTGCTGTTTTGATGGAAGCAACTCAAGATGATGGGATGGTATGCTATTGGGATTGGAATAAAATAGGATTCATTTGATTATCTTTAGCTTATATCCCTCGAGAGGATAATGTCTCTTTTTTTGGCAAAGAAACTAATGGTAATAGATTCCCTGAAAATGTGAAAGTAGAGATTCTTAGGGCCAACTGGAAAGTCAGAATGTGCAGGACAGCTAAAACCTTGTTTTCACTTGGATTAAAGCAGACTATTCATGTCATTTTTTGCTTCCACACTCCACAGCAGGTCATTTTTTTTCGAATTCAATAATTAATTACTTTTTTTTTTAAGTACTGCACAATAACTGCAGCCACCAACCCTTTTTGATTAGCGTTTATATGGCTTTGCAAGCAATATTTAATCGGAAAAATCGTAATTTCACACTCTTGTGGTTAAATTGTTTGGCTTCCTGCTTAAGGGTTGGGAGTTCAAACCCCAATGTCCTCAGCATTTTGGCCATAAGTGGCATGCTGAAGTGCCCAATGAGTTCACTGTAAGTAGTCTCCGCAAACTGAATAAACGGCTGAAGGGAAGAGAGAGTTATCAACCACATAGCGATGGACAGTGACATGCTGCAGGAGCTGATTAGGAGCACGTATCACTCCAACTTTCGCCTACCTCTAGCTAATCTTACCTCAGCAGATGGAGACAAACAAAACTGTGGACCATATATCTTCAATCCTCATCTATTGTCAACCGGTGATGGAACAAAAGAAAAGGCCTCCATCAGCAATCTAGCATTTGCCACCACCTTGCTTTGATTATAAACACATTTTTGCTTAATGTTGTGCGTCTGTCTGTGTCTGTGTTTGTGTGTGTGCGCTTTTGTTTGTGTGTGTGTGTGTGCATGCATGTGTGTGATTGTCCTTCTGTCCTCTCAGCTGGAAGCTGTTTGTCCTGCTGGCCTGTTCTCATATCTCTTTTTCTTTCTCTCTCTCTCTTTCTCTCTCTCTCTTTCTCTCTCTTTGTCCCTGTGTCTCTCTGTCTCTGTGTCTCTGTCTCTCTGTCTTTCCTTTTTATTTCTCCATATCTCTGTCTTGTTGGCCCATCTCTCCCCACAGTGCTTGCTGTAGTTTCAGTCGTACTCCCTCCAAGCGGGCGACATATAATTAATCTCCCACACAATGCATAATGTATTCATCATCGTTTGCCGAAGATGGCCCTGTATAAATAAAAAGGCTTCACCGCAGGCGGGGTTTCTGATAGGTTGTCAGTTAATAGTATTCATACTGTGCCCCCCCCCTCCCTTCCTGTTTCACACTCCTTCCATTCCGTGTCCGTCTCTGACTACCGCCGCCATACATCCCTCCCCTCCATCCTGGGACATTAATAACGTCTCCCTGTCTCGTCTGACGTGTCACTCCATCTCAGCCCACACATCCTCCCATTAATCCCTCTGGTTCACTGTCCCCTTCCACCTCTTTTCTTTTTGTGGCTCTCCCCCTTCACACCAAACAAAAGAAAAATACTTCCTTCATGCCTGTTCCTTATCCTGGTGTGTGTGTGTGTGTGTGTGTGTGTGTGTGTGTGTGTGTGTGTGAACAGAGGCTTAAATATAGGTGTGTGTGTGTGTGTGTGTGTGTGCACGCCCGCCCCCCTGCTCCCCAGCTTTTGAGTGTGCCTTGCCACACTTCTCCCTTATCTTTTGTTATTCTCCATTGTGTTTTGTTTGTGTGCACTTTTCCGTTCTCTCCTCTCTCCTGTTTACTGTATCACAACCACCTCAACATCCTAGTGTTTAAACAATGCGCGTGGGGTAATACCGCTGAGTCCCGACACAGTAAAGCAGCAGGAGAAAGACCCCCATCCCTCCCCCTCCCCACCGAACATCAGCACCTTCCATCTTCATATTCCCCCTCCCCCCTTACAACAACAACCGCCCAGCATGGGCCCGTCTGATCGCAAGCTAGCTCGCTAGGTAGTGCCGTATCAGCGCTAGCCTCTTCCAGGACGAGCAGAGCGCGTTTCCTCTCCCGGTGCCGCTCGTTCTCCCCTCATTAGTGCTACGCCTTGGCACACACGCATACCAACCATTATCCTTACGTGCCATTTGACTCCGCATAGGAAGTTGTGTCATGACGGGCGTCGCAAAGCGGGAGCGGGTTAGCAAACCTTTTGACTGTCACATCCATTGTACGACTTTCACCCGTCTACGACACGTTTGCGCTCCTTCGTAGTCCCGGCCTAAAGGACGCGCTGGATCTTTTCCCATCTAAATTAGTTTTTTCTGTTTTGCAACTATCGGCACATCTCGTTTGTCCCCGTCTCATTTGTCCTCTGCTTAATGAGGCTTTTGGATCCCCCTATAGAAGAGGAACTGGGATAAAGAGCTGGCCTATGTAAAAATAAATAGAACTCGCTGTTGCCATTACCTATCATGTATGTGCATCTACACAATTGTGTGTGTGTGTGTGTGTGTGTGTGTGTGTGTGGCGCTTGAGTGTGTGTGTGTGTGTGTGTGTGTACGCTTGTGCGTGTTTGTATGTGTGTGTGTGTGCCCTTGTGTGTGTTATTGTGTGTGTTTGTGTGTGTGTGTGCATGTGCTGCGTATATGTGTGTGAGGAAGGAGAGATTTTCTCTTCCGTGGCGTTCCATGGGCGACAGACTTGACCTGTAGGTGTGATACAAAGGTGTATTGAATTTTACACGTTCGAAGGGCTTTGTAATGGAACGATGTGTTGCTGGAGGAAAGCGTGTAAACGGGTGGGTGGAGAGCAGCCAGGGTCGATGTGTTCCCCAACAAGCTGCCCAGTTTGAGAGAGAACATGGTTTAGGAGGGATGAAGAATGGTTTGGGGCGAATATGGAGAGACCTGCGCACACAAGCATCAAGGACACACACACAAACAGACACACACACACAGCATGTTTCGTTCTGTCTTTAACTTCCTCTCTAATAGAGTGGCTGTAGGGCTTCACAGGCTTTGTCAAGGCTCTCATTCTCCACCTCCGATACGCCATCCCTCTCTTCCATTCTCTCACCCCATCTCTCCCTCCCATTGCATCCGTTTTCTTTCATTCTCATCCCTTTTCTTCTCTCTTTATCTCTCTCTCTCTCTCCCTCTGCCTCTCTCTCCCTCTGCCTCTCTCTCCCTTTGCTACTCTCTCTCTCTGCCTCTTTCACTCTCTGCCTTTCTACCTCTCTCGCTCTGCCTCTCTCTCTCCCTGCCTTTCTCTCTCCCCAAACCACAGCTCCCTCTGTTTTTTATCACTTGTAAATAATGGGGTCTTTCCTCCAGTGAACATCATCCATAGCCACGACTGATCTCTGGCCTGTAATAGTAATTAGTATTCAGTGTTTTATCTCTTTTCTCATTCTCTCTTGCGCGCGTGCTCCTTCTCTCTCTCTTCAACCCTTCTCTCTCTCTCGCTCTCTCTCTCATAAGATGACCTTGTGCTCTCCTATCCTCCTCAAGGGGTTTCCAATGCAGAGCTTTGTTGGTTTTGTGGTTCTACTCATCTCATTTTGGGAGTCATTTAGTTAATTTTGTTTTTCAAAAATAACTGTTCGCCTTGTCTCTTTGACGGCTGTCTGTCGATTCTTGGCTCTGTGTTGTGTCTCTCGTGTGTGTCTTTTTATTTAGCATTTAATTTTAGCTTGGGTTCTCCAACCGCGCTACCTTGTTTTCATTGTTCTCACTCTTTCTCTTTCTCTCTCTCTCGCTCTCTCTCTCTCCCCCCTTTCCTATCTTTCTATCTATCTAGTCTTTGTTCGTCTGTCTTTTTGTATATTTCTTTGTTGTTGTTGCCGTTGCTTTCTTCCTTTTTGTATCTCTCTTCCAATCTCTTATGCTCAATTGAGTTGACTTAACCACTCTTTCTTCCACTCCCCGTTCGCAATACTTTAAGGATGTGCTGTGGCGCTATGATTCTTACAGCTATGCTATGAATCAACTCAAATTATAACGCTCAACACTTTTGATTGGAGGTTGCGGATTCCTATCACACTGCAGTATATACAATCAGAGCTGTAGGGACTGTTTTTTATTCATGCATCAGAAAATGCAGTGAAGAGCTCAAATATTGGCTGGTCTAATCTCTCAAGATTTGAGACAGACAAACGGTGTGCATCTGTAAAGCGTTGTTGTTTAACATTTCGATACTGCGTTGAATGCCAACCTCTTCCTTTTTTTTTTTTTACCGAATTTGTTGAAAAAAAACATAGCTGAAGGCTTTGATTAGACGTTTCAGATTCTGAACACACCGCAGTATATACAATTACGAGCTATAGAGACTAGTTGGTTTTTTTTATGCCACAAAATGGGCTCACATCTGCAAGTCTAATTGCAAGGTTAAAACGTTTTTGCGTGCATAAAACGACCGCTGTTTTACATTTTGATATTGCGCTAAGTGAAAGCTTTTTCTCAATCTCCGTATGTGAATTAAATGACAGGCTGCGTCTCTTCAAGCCATCCGTCTCTTTTTTGCTTCTAGTCAGATGGACATGTATCTAATAATGTCCTGTGTGGGTGTTTGCGTGTGCGTAGCGTGCACGTGAGGAGGACGGACAAGGTGGGCACGGAGGCGGCGTTCCACCCCATCGAGGAGTACATGGCGCACGTGGAGGAGCAGTTCCAGCTACTGGCGCGGCGCATGCACGTGGACAAGAAGCGCGTCTACCTGGCCACCGATGACCCCTCGCTGCTGCAGGAGGCCAAGACCAAGTCAGTGTGCCCCTCCCCCTGTGTGTGTGTGTGTGTGTGCGCGTGTGTGTGTGTGTGTGTGTGTGCGCATGTGCGGGCGGTGTGCATGTATGTGTTTGTGATTGGCTGGGTGTGTGGGTTTGAGTGTGTGTACGTGAGTGTCTGGTTCTGGGGGTGCTTGTGTGTGGCTACGTGCATATGTGTGTTTGCGAGTGGCTGGGTTTGTGTGTGAGAGTTCGGCTGGATGTGTCTGAGTGCTTGCATGTGTGTCTAAGTGTGTGCGTGCTTGTGTGTACACATGTTCACGTGACATAATCTGCGGTCGTCTGCTGTTTTTAAATTGCGATAGACAGTGTGCATGATTGGTATTGTGTGAGCCTTGAGGTGAGTGACTAAATATTGTGTGGGTGTCTCTCCCCCCCATGTGTTTGATGTGTTTGGGTGCGTGTGCCAGGATAGCGCTCTCTGTCCTCCTGTCAGCTTGTGTCAAATGGCGGAATTTCCGCCTCAGTGCCTCGCTGGACCTTAACTGACACTGTGTACCGTTTTCGTTCTCTGTCTCGCTCTAACATTCGCTCTCTCTCTCTGTCTCTGTCTCTGTCTCTGTCTCTCTCTCTGTCTCTCTCTCTCTCTCTCTGTCTCTCTCTCTCTCTGTCTCTGTCTCTGTCTCTGTCTCTCTCTGTCTCTGTCTCTCTCTCTCTCTCTGTCTCTGTCTCTGTCTCTCTCTGTCTCTCTCTGTCTCTCTCTGTCTGTCTGTCTGTCTCTCTCTCTGTCTCTGTCTCTGTCTCTCTCTCTGTCTCTCTCTCTCTCTCTGTCTCTGTCTCTGTCTCTCTCTGTCTGTCTGTCTCTCTCTGTCTCTGCCTCTGTCTCTCTGTCTCTGTGTCTGTGTCTCCGTCCTTCTAGGTACCCGGACTACCACTTCATCAGCGACAACTCCATCTCGTGGTCGGCAGGCCTGCACAACCGCTACACGGAGAACTCCCTGCGTGGCGTCATCCTGGACATCCACTTCCTGTCCCAGACAGACTTCCTGGTCTGCACCTTCTCCTCCCAGGTGGGTGGCCCCGCTTACCAATCACACACACACACACACGCACGCACGCACGCACGCACGCACACACACACACACACACACACACACACACACACACACACGCAGCCAGGCATCCATTTCTTTTTGGTAGTTGTGGTTGAATCAAGAAGTTCTTCGATGGACTAAGTTCGGGATGGCGTAGAATAATAATAAGTTCGGGATGGCGTAAAATAATATATTTTTACCCATTCCAGCCAAATTATCACTTCTGATCCTGGATTCGAACACACTGCAGTAAAACCAATTAGAATGAATATAGGATACGTTTTTATTCATATATCATGAAAACATTGATGAGTGGAAGCAGTTGCTAGTCTAACTTGTAAAGATTTGAGATACAATAGTGATGCCACACATTTTTAGCTTTTAACACTCGTTAATACGTCCATACTGTGTTGAATGCAACCTCCTCCATTTTTGTTCCTTTATTAACTATAATGCCGAAGACCTTTAATAAAATATATTCATGGTCAAATCAACACATAGGATGACATGGAACGGCAGATCTATGTATCAAACTTTAACTTCCTAAAGGGGAAATCTCAAAGGTCCTGGTTTGGTTCTCTTTGGCGGCCCCTATGGCCAAAAAGGCAGTGCGCCGCTACACACACAAGGGAGGTGTGGAGCGAGCCTGTTGCTGACGCTCCGCCAGACCCTGGCGGGAAAGTTAGTACCGACGCCCAAAATATAACATTCATAATGCTGGAAATCCAAGGGCTTTCATCAGTGGGCCATGAGCTCATCAACATTGTGCTACCAAGCTTGATAATGACCTAACTGGCATTTGTTTAAATGGAAATCCCTGGAGATCTGCAAGACTTTAATAACAATATACAAAGTATTTAGTTCAAACAACATTTTTATACCATTTCCATTCAGGGACACGGCCAAGATACCAGACTTACTTGGCATCAAGGTTGATACGTTAAAAATAGGAATATCAATTAGAGTAGACAAATTGCTACAAGGACACACGAAGGTCGCTCCTCCTAATTGCACATGGCGTCAGCAAAACGCCAAAAAATAACCAATATTGCCTTTGTGTGCCCTGTTCTCAGTTCACCTATTGCGTTGATTAAAAGGAAAAAGACGGCAGATTGTGTTGACATTTCCCATCTGCTAACTTGGCTCCTTCCCAGAGCCATTTGGAATTAGCCTGGTAGATTAGTGTTATTTTCCATGAGTCCATTCTATGTATCGGGGGTCTGACTCTGACACTCTGACAGGCCTTATATAAAGACAGGAAGACCCGATGTGCTTATTAGGGGCGAAACCAGAGGGTGACTCACCCATTCGGAGCCGATGAGTCACTGCTTGTCCCTCATTTCTTATACTGTATGTGTGTGTATATAGATGGAGAGATAGATGGATAGATATGCATGGGTATGGATATCTGAACGGAAGCCTGTCTGTCTCTGTGCTGTAAGACATGTTAGTATTTTGAATTATTTGTGTACCGCGGTAGTTGAAATTCCGATGTATTCAAACATTGAGAAAATGAAAAATACAGGAAAATGTATCACTGCACACAAAATGAGAAGTCGCACTATTATTGTAAATACTAAAATTGATATACACAGTGGACGTCCTTATTGATTGACTGTGTTTTTGTGTGTGTGTGTGTGTGTGTGTGTGTGTGTGTGTGTGTGTGTGTGTTCACCCCCCGTCCCCTCCCACCAGGTGTGCCGCGTGGCCTACGAGATGATGCAGACGCTGCACCCGGACGCCTCGTCCTACTTCTACTCCCTGGACGACATCTACTACTTCGGGGGCCAGAACGCCCACAACCAGGTGGCCATTCACGCCCACCAGCCCCGCAACAGCGAGGACATCCCCCTGGAGCCCGGAGACCTGGTGGGCGTGGCCGGCAACCACTGGGACGGCTACTCCAAGGGGGTGAACCGCAAGCTGGGACGCACGGGCCTCTACCCGTCCTACAAGGTGAAGGAGAAGGTGGAGACAGTCAAGTACCCCACCTACCCGGAGGCCGACAAGCAGCTCAGCGCGCAGAGCAGCAACAACAACAACAACAACAACAACAACAACAACAACAGCAACAGCAAGAAGTAGTGGCGGTAGTCGTAGTTGTAGTAGTAGTAGCCGGGGAAGGAGAAGGAGGCGGAGGAGTTGAACCGCGAAGCGAATGAAGGAAATTGATGTTGATGATGTTGATGACGATGACGACGTTGATGAAGAACAAGGGGGAGGGGAGGAAGGACAACAAGACTCCTGACCCAGGGGCTGGGGGTGTGGGGGAGGGTGGGGGAAGGAGACGAAGGAAAAAAAACGCAAAAAAGCAAAGCAGGGCCCTTAACCCCAGGCGGTGCCGGAGATGAAGACCCTGTGTCGGCTGACGTTGTGTGGTCTGTGAGTGTGCGTACGCGCGCGCACATAGCGTTGGCACGTGCGCGACGCATGTGTTTGCCGTGCGCTTATGAACCATGTGTGTGTGTCGGTGGTCGCCAAAAGACTCGTACCCAAAGACCCTATCCCGGGTCCCCTAGCCCGACCCCCCCCCCCCCCCCCCCCCCCTCGTGTCCCCTACAACATTGCACACACAGACGCACACATGAACACACTAAAGCCTGAAGATCAAGTCGCAGCTGTGCCGAGACGTAGACATTAATGGCGAGTACAGGAACAGCAGCATCAGTAACACTTAAGATACCCCTCCCCTCTCCCCTCCCTCCTCCACGGCCAAAGCGAGCTTTGGATCAGCGACTGAAACGTAGAAGAAGAATCAGAAGAACCCGAAGAAAAAGAAGACGCTGAAGGAAACAAACAAAAAAAAAGGAGAAACACTATTATAAACTGGGGGGAAAAAATGATTTCTGATTTTTATTTAAAAAAGACAAAAAGAAAAGAAATCTTCTCAGTGGTTCTGATTCTAATCATGCCTTTCTTGTTCTTTTTTATTCTCTTTGTTTTATTAAATGTGCTGTATCTCCCTGTTGCCACGTTCACTGCCTTTCCCCCTCTCTCATCCATCCATCCTAAAGCCCTCCCTTCCCTCCTCCTTTGCCCCCTTCCCTCACTTCCTTCATTCCTCCCATCTATTCCGTCCATGGTCACTTTGTGCAATTACTTTGATGCTACCGTATTGTGCATTTTAAAAAAGAGTGTTTCTTTGTTTATTTTAACACTCCTTACCTTTTGTGTGTATGTGAGCGTATGTCTGTGTGTGTGTGGGGGGGGGGGCTTGTGCATTCTATGCTGTACATATTATGGAAGTGTACCTCTGTGTGTTTGTGCATAAATCAGTGTGTGTGTATGGATGTGTATAGATACATGCACGTCCATACACATCTGAAGAGTGTGTGTGTGTGTGTGTGTGTGTGTGAGAATGCAGTGTGTGTGTTTGTGTGTTTTGTGTGTCCATTTGCGAGGCGAAGGTGAACTTCAGGTGGAGATGGAGAGATAAGAAGAGGTGTGTATTTTTGTGTGTATGTTTGTGTGTGTGTTTGTGCGTGTGTGTGTTGGGGTGTGGGGCTACTGACTGACAGCCCACCGGGCTGCCCTTACAGCCGGCACTTAGAGCAAAGGGGGAGCCGGGGGCCGAGGAGGCCCTCAGTCCTTGGCGGGGGCCCCTTGGGGACCCTGGCTCTCCCGGACACAGCCCTCCTCCCAGCCCAGCAGCTGCCTTCCCTCCTCCCGCCAACTCTCCTCTCAGCGTACTTTGTCTTATTATTTGTATGTTGGCTCTTTTTTTTCTTTTCTTGTTTTTTTTTTTTTACTTAAACCATTGCTGTAAAAAAACAACAAAAAAAAAAGGACAAATGAGAAAAACGAAAAAAAGATGCCTACGTTCGAACGGAGAGATGTAAAAAATAAGCTTTAAAGCTAAAAAATGATGCCGTCATATCAAAGTATCCCCCCCCCCCCCCTCCCCCATTCCATGAAGGCTTGTTTTGTCATAACTTATGTTCCTGGGCATTGTCTTTGATAACCACAGATCGAATAAACTTGACAAAACCAACACACAGCGTTTGCCAGTTGACTGCCATGTACCATCTGCTGCTCTCGTTTGTATCTGCTAAACGGCTACACCTGTTCCCTCACTGGGCCTATGCAAGGAACCCGAAATAATCATTATTCATGACATTTTTAATGTTCAAGCATTGATTTTTTTTCTTTTTTTTATTCGGTTGGTCCCCAAAAAAGGGAGAGTTCATTATTTATTTCTTGACTAAATAGTGGTTTTCACTACTGCTAAAATCGTTCTCAAGTCAACCAAAATGTTTGAAACTATACTTTTTAATTAACTCGGTACATGTTTTTTTTTGGATTACATTTTTCTGTTTTTATTTCATCAAAGCTTCAATAGCGTCTTTTTTGTGTTTATTCATGTATTTGTTTTTTCATCCTTATTTATTGTTTTTCCCATAACAGGCTGAGCACCAGCTGAGAGCCAGTGGATTTATTTCAATATACCGGCTTATCCTGCTACATGTGCCGGTGCTGCAAATACCGATAAACTTGAAAGCGTTCTGCTGTCCCCATGGAAACTTAAAAACCTGCTGTGCCTGGCTAATAATAATCACTGGAGTTCCTGCTCCCAGGAGGGAGCCTGGAAAGTTCCGCCGCTGATTCCTCTCCTTAAATGCAATCCTTTTATTTATCTGGATTTGCTTTCTTTAAATCGCTTGTTTATCTAAATGTTCAAAAACAAACACCCATATCAAGCAGCCTCACAGAGTTCTCATTGTCTTTTATAGTGCGTAGTCTAGCAGCGTATTGCTGCCGCCTGGGCCCTCAGAACCACGCACACACACTCTTGTGTGAGAGGTTTTTGTTGTGTGCCTCATACCTTGCATCAATCACGGATCCTACAAGATGCAGGGCAGGGCAGGAACGGTGTACCGCATGAAGCATGAATACACTTTCGGTCCGTTTCTGCGCACAGCGTCCCTTTTACACTCTTCCTAGCCAGCGCTCGGACGGGGAAGAGGATGGGGCTGTCAGGGCTGCTTACCTCGATCCCAGTCGTTGTCATATCTTAATGGAACGACTGGCAAGGTGCTCTGTATATGCGGCGAGAGAGGGCAGGACTTCCCAGCACTGGCTTAGCACTTCTGTGGGAGCGCTATTTATCTAGCCCAAAGCACTCCGCCGTGCCGGGACACAAGACAAACATTATTTTCTTTTTTTTTCGTCTCCAAAATAGACTTGAGCGCATACGAAGCGAGCTTAATATCACAGCCTGCTGCATTTGCGTTCTGTTTGCTCTCCTCTATAAACAAACATGATTCTATTTCCTTTTTAGGTCAAGCTACAAATGTGAAGCGAGCATTAGCGTAAGTGTCCTCGCACATGTGGTCGTGAACGGATGAATCGGGGACATTTAACGGTCCTCCCTTCTCAAGGGATGACTGAAGAGTACCCTCAGCCATCATTTGGATTGATGTTTTAATGGTGCAATGCCCCCCTCAGGACATATAGCTGCTGTGTGTGTCCCCCCAACTAATGACAAACAATAACAGACACCCTTGGGTAATTAGTACATGGGGTTGATTACTCAAAGGATGGTCATAGGAAAATAATTCACACTGGTGCCATCGGTCTGTACTGTGGACACACACAAGGAAAACCTGCTCCAAATTCTTACCCTTCACGGCAAGGTGTAGAAGTTTGTCTGAGGGTTTCTGTGGGGGTTTCTGGGCGTTTTAATTGTAGCACTCTTGGCTGACTTTCAGTTAAATTAGTTTAGGATTGCGTCTTTTGTGAGGTTCTAGAAATGACACCCTTTCATGCCCTGTTTGAAGTCTCTGAGGTCACTCTTTTGGTCTTATCCAAGGTGAGGTGAACTTCAAAAACAGCTTTAGTGAAATATGTTTTGGATGTCAGCCAATTTTGTCAAGTGTGTCCAAGTCGATAAATCAAATTTGGTGTGTGCACTCACCCTGCTTAGGTGCGGTAAAAAGTCAAAAATGTACCAATCACAGATCTCATCAGGCCGATGATACACAAGGGGAGGCAGCGGGGCGGGGGGAGTTGGTCAGAGGGTAGCTGTGTTAGCATTTAATAAACGGGCAATTACATGCAGGGCGTAAACCTAAAACCACAGCCCCAAGTTTTGGAGATGTTATGTAGGGGGGAGTAGGAGTATGACAAACTGCACACACATAGCACGCAAGGTGTTTATTGAACAACTCTGTTCATGGCATAAGAGTCCCTCATGGGCTTAATAAATACACACGCTAACTGGGGGGCACTTTAATTAAAACACACTCGGGGCCGTCACCATGGCCTGTAACAGTCTTTTAAGAGACACGTTTGCACAGTTAATTATTTTGTTAATTGGCCATTGTTCCCGGTGGAGTCCAACAGTCTTATACCTTTTTTTTAAAGGAGGATTCATTCTATGCTTTACTTCTCGTAAAGTCCTAGTCGTGACGTTTTTCCAGAACGCAAGGGGGCTGCTTTAGTTTTATCTTCCGTTTTTAAGAATTTTTTTTACGGCGTGCCTCCCGGTCTTGAAGGGTCTTGAAATTAAGTCGGTTACAAAGATACACGTCAGCGTATTTTTCCCTTAGATTCCACATATTTTTCAAAACCCTTACGCACAACTTCACTTTTCGAGGCCTTCCGCAGGGATCTATGCGGCAAACACACGCGCGCTCTTGTGCACGTCGTTATTCAGCCAAATATGGTTCAAAGTCCTCCGACTCGTGATGGTGGGTTAGCGAGCATGAAATGGAGCGCGGCCCTGGTGTATAGTGGACCCGCCATAGCAGTGGGGAGGCAGCGCAGCACTTACGAGACCGCCCGCCCAGCACTACCTCCAAGCTCTACATCAAAGGCTGCTTCAATCCCATTGTGATTCCTCGAAGGAGTATTCTTGTTTGAGGTCCCATTTACAGGGACGAAGCCCTCTCTACAGATAGCCATCAGTCCGTAGATTTACATGCACCGGGTTTACTCTGGATGAGCATCTGAACCAGCCGGACGGGGGATATCTTAAATGTTCAGCAGAGGGGCGGACAGGTTAGGAAGCAAACACTCCGTTCCTCTCAGAAAATTTGTTATGTACGCAGACCTCCAATCCCCGAGGGACTAATTTTTGAATTAAGCAGATTATATTGCAACAGTCTTTCATTGGATGGCTTTTATCCAAGTCTTTTGTTGTTTTTGCTGGGTTTCTTTCAGATCAGAGACGGATCTTGAATCAGACGCTTGCGTTTCCTCTTCCAAAAGACGTCCTTCCTTCTGAAATAAAATCAGAAGGTCGGCGTGCATGCGAACACACGAGCATACCTTCAAGGATGCCGAGGCTTTTACCAGAGGTGGTTGTTATGAGGGCTGACACATCAGAAGCCGCTGTTGCCAGAGGCTGCAGCTGCCAGCTTGGAAACATGGAGACAGGTCTGTATTAAGCGCCTGATCCGCACGCGCCCGTGCCAGGGTGCAGAGACACTTTGTTGTACTGGCACACGCGCTGGAGTGTTTCTCACTGCCGTTGCCAATAAATCGATGTTTTCAAGCAGAGTCCTCTAAGCAAAAGGAAGACTTCATTATGGGTGTGATTGCTATGCACTCTCTCTCTCTCCCCCCTCAACCCCCCCCCCCTGCCTTCCCCTCATTCCCATAAAAATACAGCTCCCACAGAAACACATTCGCTGCAACTGAAAGAGCGCCAGCAGGATTCCTTTATCAATAATCAATGGACTCATACGAGTTGGTATTTGTAAGACATATATTTTCTACATGTGTTAGAAATGTGTAACCTATAAACAGATACACACATATATATATATACATACATACATACATACATACATACATACATACATACAAATAGAACGAATACCTCGTATGACTCTTTCTCCCACCACACTCACTTTTATTCCAATGCACAATTAACATACAGCTTAAAATTTCCAACGACATTGGATAAGATCAGTAATTGATCGCAAATCAAGCAGTGAATGACGGCACTCTGATCCAAAGGTGTTGCACTTCATCGTTGTCATCATAGACAGTGCTCTAGCCCAATTAAGTTGGGGGGGGGGGGGGGGGGGGGGCTATGCCACCCCATGTCCCCCTTTTTGCAACCTATTTAGGTTGCATAACCTGGGACTGCTGCTCTAATGGGCAGTAATGCCGCCCCTTGATAGCAACGCTCCGGCGTGCCAGGGTGTCACCGGACAGGAGAGCCCCCTCTCTGTCCCTCACCATCTTGTTTGCCTCTGGTGACCTCCCCTTGCCCTGACACATGCCCACCTCCTCACATTTAGACGCCGCCACCATAATGCCTGGCGTCCCGTCGGTCTGTGTGCTGAACCGTCCCCCGTCGCAGCCTCAAGGTGCACATTAGGAGCCCACGTCCATCCGGTGGCTGAAACGTCCCTTATGACCATGTGGTGGGACGGGCTCCTGCGGTCGTACTCTCAGCGCAGTGGTACCCGCCGTCGCCCCCAACCGCGGACACACCCGCCCGTCAACGGAGGGAGGGGGGGGTGAGGGGCCCGCGGTGATGGCCATTAGCGTCTGGCTGAGGGGCTGTGGGAGATAAGCGGTGATTTAGGGCCCTCGCTGTCCCATCACGTCCCCATGCCAGAGAAAGGGAGGGAGAGGAATGGGCCCCGCAGGTGCTTATCTCTTCCCCAACTCCCCACCCCCCCCCCCCCCTCTCCCACCACACTCCACACACCTTTTTAACATTGCGCTGCCCTGTTCAGCACCATCTGTCTTCCCCCGTCAGGGTTTGATAAAACACTGTCAACGGGAGGTGGATACCATTGTGTGTGTGTGTGTGTGTGTGTGTGTGTTGGAGGGGGGCGGTGAGGTTAGGATAGGACGGTGTGTGTGTGTTTGTGTGTGTGTGTGTGTGTGTCGGAGGGGGGCTGTGAGGTTAGGATTGGATAGAGGGTTTGTGTGTGTGCGCGTCTGTGTGTGTGTGTGTACGTCGTTGCTGTGTGCCGGCCAGCCAGCAAGAGCGATTCCCCCTGCATACAGAGGCATGCGTGGAAGACGGAGGGAGGCCCAAATTCCCCAGACTAATTGCATATCAATAGGCTCTAAGATGAATGTGTGTAGCCCGTGATAGTGGCTGCTATACAGCGTGTAACTCTAATGACCGTGGGAGGACCAATAAAAGGCTCTGGATAGAGGCAGTAGATCCCCCATTGGACCGGGCCCTTATCTTTAACTATTGGCTGATAACAGCAACCGAGCCGATTAATTAACCCGAGTCCTGTCCTACAGTGGGTTCATTTGACAGATCATTAGCCTATCATCGTGGTCATATGATCCGTTCCGCTCCTTTCTGAGACTTGAGTGATGTGGCTTTCAGTGAAGTCAAGCTGAAAGTCTTGTTATCTGCCACAGTCGATATCGGGTGTGTATGAGATCAGGAGATATGTTTTCTGCTTTCCAGGAACAGTATTATTGACACAGGGATATTTATGTTATGGCAAGGAAAACGAGTGGATTCTGCTCACGGGTTGGTCAGAAAATAAGCTCTAGAGATTGAAGGCGTTTTGTCTGAGGGGTTCAAATAAGGTAACCACACACACACACACACACACACACACACACACACACACACACACACACACACACACACACACACGCACACACAGCACCTTGTGTGTGCGTCGAGGTCGGATCACAAAGAAACCCAAAGAATCCTGAACCTCTGAAGCCAAACCGAAAAATGATATTCAGAGAAGATTCACAGAAAGAAAATAAAAGGGAGGTTTTTTTTTATCCCTTTTTTATTTTTTGGTGTGCGGGATGCCCAAGAGTGCCGTGCGTTCTATAATTTTCTCTGTGAGTGGTCCGCTGCTGGCGGTGGCGGCTGCTTTGTAATTACGCCTGCTTGTTGTCTGTGACAGCGAAAAAGCCCTCGCGGGGAAGCTCAGAGGACAGGGAGGTCCTCCCAGCGTCCCTTCACATGGACCTCTCCCCCCCATCGAAGAGCACAAGGGCATGGGGGGGAGGGGGGGGAGGCTTTAATAGCCTGTGGTGACCCACGGGTCCAGTTTTCTCTCTCTCTCTCTCTCTCTCTCTCTCTCTCTCTCTCTCTCTCTGGATGTCTGCACGTCTGTCCCCCTCTCTCTTTTCCTTTTTCATTGAATTGTCTCCTCTTCTCCCCCCCCCTCGTCTTCCCTCCCCCCCCCCCAACCACTTCGCCCTGCTCGCCCCGTTCGCTCTCTTGATTGTCTCTCTGTTTTGCACTTGCAACCAACCCTCCCCCCCCCCCCCCCCCACACACACACACACACACACACACACACACACACACACACACACACACACACACACACACACACACACACACACACACACACGCACCACTCTCTCCACCCACTCTCCATTTGATGTGATGACCAAGCACTTAACGGGGCCAACGGGCCAGTTTAATGAACTGCCTTCCAGAGGTTAATAAGTTCTTTCTTGATGGCAAATTTGGTGCCTGCGTATTACACTGCGTATAAAAAAAAAATGCATTGTCGCATTTCAAAGCACAGACTCTGTCCGCATGCGGAGTGAGGGGTGGGCGCGGCCGAGAAAATGGTGGTCACCTCCCACATGCAATCAATCAGAGCTCTTTGATAACACTCTTCTTTGCTCATCAGGACCTTAGGGGGATCATTGTCTAGGATTACATCCTGGCTGTGCTTAGGTCCGCCGGGGGATTGGTTGGCTCCATTTCTTTCAGTGTTGGCTGATTGTGTCTTTCATGTTTGATCTGCCATTTGGAGAAAGGCTGATTTGGGATACGGGCCACAGGTGGATTTTTAAGCTAAGTATCCGTTTCTGTCAAAGTGCCCGTGAGACTATAGGGCCACGCGTGTGCTGCCAGGGCTCAGCCACACGAGGTGTGTGTTATGGATGGCTGACTTACAGAGACATGCAAAGGAGCCTAGTTTGAATATACAATCTGTAATGTTGCTGATTGAAGCGGCCTTCGAGTGGTCTTTAAACAGCCTTGTAAGTCGTTTTGCCAAGTTGGCATGCACCCAAAAAAGGTGATTCATCAAAATCACATATTCACATAAATCCCATTTATTTTAAATGTCTCATAAGCCTTCGGAAAAGAAAACGACTGACTGACCTGAATAAAAAGAAAAACTAAGAATGTGATGCTGCATTGATTGGTCATAGTTTAATGATGTGTTAATCCTTGACTGTCATGAATCATGATTTACTTTTGGTACAGTTAAGAGAGCTGGAGGAATAAAGTGCTATTATCACCTTCAGGATGGCGTCTACAGAGCAGTTGTTTTTCGTGTTGCGTCCAAATCTGCTTCCCGATCGCTGTATCCAAGCATCGAGAGTTTTCTAAGCATTTTATTCTTGGGGCATTATTGGATTTTTTTGCCGATCGGGCAAATCGGTTGAAACTTTTGTTTGCCCAATCTGCTTTCTGTTCTTTAAAAGAGCAACACACTCCTACGTTCACATTGATCCATCTCTGCTCCTCTGATACTGCAGATGTGTGAATCCATGGAGTCTGAGGCTTTGATTTGAAATGCTGTTGCAGTATCAGCCACAGCTAACAGTCTGTCTGTGAGCGCGTCCTTCACCTTGACCTGCATCACACAGGGATCCACGTCCCAGATAAGGATGCTGCAGTCCCCTGTGTGTGTGTGTGTGTCCCTGTGTTTGTGTGTGCCAGTGTATGCATGTGTGCGTGCACGCCTGCACCTTTACGCATCCTCTGCGTGTCTGAATAAACGTATGCACACCAGCACCTTTACTTGCATGGGCTTCCGTCGGCATATAAATGGGCTACATTTATATAGCACCCCCGTAGTCATGGCTACTTAAAATGCCCCACATCCACCAGTACACACACACACACACACACACGCAAACGCACAGCACACACATACACATACATTGAGTGCCTCAAGGACACCTTTACACTATTGGGGAAAGGAGACAAGATTCGAACTAGCAACCCTTTGGACTTGAAGATACCCAGTAATCTCCTAGGTGACTGCTGGTCCTGCTCCTGTCTCTCAGGGCTCTAGAATAGTCTAGTGCAGCGTTGTCGCCTCGGCTCAGATTTCCCTGAGGACCACAGTTTTTATTTAAGTTGGGCTAATAGCGAATGATATGAGGTTAAATAATACTGCTTTTTGTATCAATAGGTAGCAAATCACCACACCCAGCAATTGGCTAATCACCTCATTAGTGAGCTCAGTAACATTACGATGTGTCTAAGTTCAAAGTGTGCCGCGGTAAACTGACATTGTTGCATGAATATTAACGTCACTAATCCCTGGCTTTGCTCAGATCTTGGGCTGCTGGCCCCACTGTGAGCCATTGATCCTGTGGTCTCCAGCAGGGTGAGCAGGTTTTTTTGGACCGTTCTCTTCCAGCGTCTCCATTCACCACAGAAAGTGCCTCTGTCCGCCCACACGGCCCATTGTTTCCCATCGTTAATTCACACGGTAAGCAGAACCTGTTGACACGTAAACAAGTGTGGGCCCTGAGTCACAAAAGGTTCAGAACGGCCTGGTGTACTGGTGTGGAACCATCTGGTGTATTGGTTAAGACCCATCCGGTGTACTGGTCCATATGGTGACCTGGTTCAGAACCACCAGGCTTACTGGTACAGAACCACATGGTGTAATGGGTAACAACCACCTGGTGTACTGGTTCACACTCACCTGGTGTACTGGTTCAGACCCACATGGTGTACTGGTTCAGTACTGGCTCAGGACCACATGGTGTACTGGTTCAGACCCACATGGTGTACTGGTGCAGAACCATCTGGTGTACTGGTCCAGTACCACCTGGTGTACTGGTTCATACCCACATGGTGTACTGGTTCATACCCACATGGTGTACTGGTTCAGACCCAACTGATGTACCGGTTCAGAACCATCTGGTGTACTGGTTCAGAACCATCTGGTGTACTGGTTCAGAGCCTTATTTACAATGTATTTAAATCTCAATGTCTGTGGTCTACCTGCAGGCTTCCTTGAGCAGGTTGCCCAGTTATTTTCCTGCACCTAGATTACATTTCTATATATAAATTTAAAAAATATTTATAATAATTACTCAATAAATGTGTGATTTGGATCAAATCGTTTTCCTAAATAAATAAACAGTAATGGCAAATAGGAGTTTTTTCTTTTGGGAATTCTGCTCTGTAACTCTATCATACTTCTCTCATGAACAAATCCAATAGCAGTTAGGCAGTTTAGCAGTTTACCTTGGCCAAGGGCCCAATACAAATTAGCAACAGTAAGTGTGTGTTGGGTAATTTTTCTTTGGATGACCTCTGAACATGCCTGCCGCCCTCAAAGTTTATTCTGGTCCGGCAGATTCTGTTTCAGGGCGAAAATGTGGCGCTGGGCTCCAGTGTTTGAAATCCCTGCTACCAGTTTGGCTCTCTTGTCAGCCGTGGGCATCTCTGATTAGACCTCGGCTCCAATTTCCATTTGGCCTTGGGAGGCTTTGAAGCTCTTATCTCCAAGAGATTGATAAGTATATCAGAACTGTTAAAAGAAACAGGGCGATACAAAGCCCTGTGTTCAGCTCCCAGCATGGTGGAAGTCTTATTTGATTCAGTCATCAAATAATATGAAAGGGGGGCTTCTAAATGAAGGGGGCAGTGGTCAGTTTGGCTTTCAAATAAAAGGTTTGGGTTAGGGTGATGAATACAGTTGTGGTAAGGAGTTTAAAGCTTTGTTGACTGCCTGTTTTCGAAAATAGACCGGAGACCTGCGTCCATCTATTTTGGAAGAAGGTATTTGCATTGTAATTAATAGATAGCGGCACAAATGCACACTTCAACACACTGCTCTTCTTCTCTTGCCCTGTGCCCCGCTCACCCCTTCTCCTGCTCCTCCCTCGGCCTCCTCCTTCTCCCATAACCTGCTCCTCTTCCTGCTCCTTCTCCCACATTCTCCTCCTCCTCTTTCTGCTCCTTATCCCACGTCCTCCTCCTCGTCTTTCTGCTCCTTATCCCACGTCCTCCTCCTCGTCTTCCTCCTTTTCCCCTATCCTCTTCCTTCTCCCTATCCTCCTGCTCCTCCTCCTCCTCCTCCTCCCTCTTCCACAGCCTCGCCGCTCAAAGAAATATAATCAAGTCACTGCTGTCTTGTGCCGTCTCTCAGCGGGAGAGTGATCTTAAATTATGAACTGAGAGAATTTATTAGGATGCTTGGGCACACCATTCATCAAACACACAGCGGGGACAATTTAATTTCCCAGGTTCAGCAACTGCGTCAGAGTACCGTTGACGTTTTGTCGCTTTGCCTCCACATCAATAACGGGCTGGTAACCCAAATAGTGTACGTAACAGCCCCCTGCCCCCCCGCCGTACCCCCCGCTACGGGTTAGCGGCTTACACCTCACAGTGCCTGTCGGTGGCGTTGGCAGACAGGGCAGGATGACTCCTGTTGCCGTCGCCCACGTTGTCGTGTCGGTGCCTTTTTTAAAGAGGAAGGGTTTCAGTCACTGCTTTTTCATTATTATTTCTTTTGGTGTGTCTAGCCCAATTACAGAGCAGGGGTTTTCTGCATTCTGAATGTTTATTAAAACATACGGCCGTGGCGGCGCAATTTTACAGCAACAGGTTTTTGCGTTTCAGAAACCAATTCTCTATCTCTATTCCTCTCCCTCTCCCTCTATGTCTCTCTCTCTCTCTCTCGCTCTCTCTCTCTCTCTCTGCCCCTCTCTCTCTCCCCCTCCCCCCCTCCCTCTCTCCCTCCCCCTCCCCCTCTCCCCCTCTCCGTCTTCCTCCTTGTCTCTTCCTCTCTGCCTCTCAGAGAGGTGGTCCAGGTGGGGACCGGTATTGCTGTCATCCGTTATCCGTTTGAGCAACACGGCTCATTGTGTGCCGGTCCGTTGGCTTCCTCAAACCAGGATAAATATAGCCACTCACTGCTTTGCGGCCGGCCCGGAGGCAGCCCACTGCAGATAATAATGGACACTGCGGGGAAATGACAGTTCAAGCCTTAATGATGAGCTGCCCTTCCTGTCAGGCTCACAGAGCACCCAAACCCCTCACCCCTTGTCATGGAAAAAGAATCGCAGATTGGATGAAAGCACCTTTTTTTTTCTGAGGTTCTGTTCTGGAGATGTGCATGCATCTCCAGACAACCGTGCTCATCGTACAACCACGCACCGTTTGTAAGATGGGATGAAACATGTTTCTGTGGCAATTTCAATGTATTTTTTTTATTTGGGTCGCTATATTATTTTGCACTGAATCCGTTTGATGCAAATGTGCGTTTGCTGCGCTGCTCACGAATGCAAAAAAGGAATGCCTCAGCAGCTAAAGATAGAGCGAGGGATGAACCTACTCAAAGGGATGAAGCTATTCAAAGCCCTGTGAGACTGTTCAGATATGCCATATTGTGTTTCGCGATGAATATCAGTCTGGCCTTGGGCACGGCAGCAATCGATTTTCACATAGGAGGCTGCCTTACATTGTAACAACTAAACAACTTCACTCTCCATATAGAAACATTGTCCTCTGTTAAAAGCCTTCCTTTCTATCCTGTTCACGTCGTTATTCAGTCCATCTACTTCTATACTCTTCTCGAGTGCCATCATCGTCTCGAACTTCAGACCCTTCCCCCTTGTCATGTCGGAAATGTTGAACTAACAAACCCCTCTGGCCCCGCGGTTCATATTTAGTTCACAGAGCATTAACGCAAACCTCAAGAAGAGAAATAGGAAGAAACCAAAGGGGTCTTTATATCAGCAGGCAATTACAGCTGACTGATATGAGCGTTAGAAAAAAGGTAAACTGTGAATGATGTCTTAAGTGATCGCTGGGGAGATTCCTCCTGCTCGCCACTTCTTTTACTGCGGATCACGCAGATTTGGAGAGAGAGAGAGAGAGAGAGAGAGAGAGAGAGAGAGAGAGGGAGAGGGAGAGAGAGACCCGTCCATCTCTCTCTGTCCGTCCCGGGGGGCTCCCAGGCTGTTTGCTGCCGTGGCTGCAGTGAGGAGGCCTGAATCACACAGCGGTGTCACCATCAATATTGTGGAGAGATGCTGCCAAGGCCCCTCTGAGATGAGGTAAAGACAGATCGAATCCACTGCCTGTCTTTGTGTGTGTGTTGTGTGTGTGTGTGTGGAGGGGGAAGGTGGTTGTGTGTGTGAGTGTGCTACGGTTTTGTGTGTGTGTGTGTGTATTCCATGTATGTGCTTGTGTGAGCGTGCTGTGTTTGTGCACACACACACACACACGCACATGAAGGGCAGAGAGGAGGTTGGATCAGAGGGAACAAGACAGTGAAAGATGGATAGAGAGAGGAGTTGGATGGAGAGAGAGAGAGAGAGAGAGAGAGAGAGAGAGAGAGAGAGAGAGAGAGACAGCTTTCACCGAAGAGCCAGTTGCCATCATAGATAAATGAAGAGGGGATGCACTCTGAATAATTTACAAAGAACTACACACGAAAAATCAAAATCAAAAAAGCTTGTTCTCTGACGCTCCTCCCGGACAGATAAGTTCCCTATATCTTCCCCAGGGAATGGGAGACGGAGCACAAAAATGCACGGGGACACGACTGCATTGAATTCCTACCTTGCGCGGCTACGCCATTAGCTGCCCATGATTCATTGCTGGTTAATGAACATGCATAATTAATCATGGATTGTGTGCTTCATTCATTCCCACTGGTTATGGATTGGAAATATAAAGACGAGAGGAACTGCGATGATTAGCACCTTGTGCGCACTCGGCGTATCAGCTAATAACATGGCAGGCATGACAGAGTGAATGCAGGAATACGCATTACATGCATTTGAACATGGCATCAAAAGTTGAAAGAAGCTCTCGTACCTCGAGGTGTGATGCATCTTTTCAAAAAGGTATAAAGGAAAGTTCTTTAAAATGTACACGTTTTTACGGCTAAATCTAATCACTGTTAATGGTGCTGTTTGGGTGAAAAAATTCCTTCACTAATACCTTGTTTTAATTGGAAATATGTCTCAAGTCATGCTGTGTACTGTTGTTTTTAAATAACCAAAGAGGCATACATTCCAGAGCTGGGACTACTGTTTAATTGCCAATTATCTTTGGAAATCTATTATGTTTTCAACCAAACAGGGACGTTCTTAGCTGGCTTTAGCATTATGCTAGGCATAGCAGCTCTGATACTGTAAAATAAATGGCAAAATCTCTCGAAATCCTGGTCACGCTTCTTCATAGGATAAAATATTGCAAACTCAAGTGACAAGCTATTCTTAAAAGACCTGCTTTGGTTTATTCATCATCATTGCAGAAGTCCCCGTAATTGAGTAATTTCAAACTCTTTACGTAGCAACGCTGCATGATTGCCTCATTAAGACAAGAATTTGGGACTGTTAAAAGGGCAAACCAATATAAAAAGTTTCAGAATTATCAGAGCTTTTGCACTCTAATGGGTTATGTCCGTGCTGTACATGTTAACAGTTCCAGGCTTTGGGATGCAAAAATATGCTAACGGTAGCAAGAATTAGTAAATTGTACAAAGTTCTCTGAAATTATGCTTATTCCATCTCATCCCTGTGATTCTCTCTCTCTCTCTCTCTCTCTCTCTCTCTCTCTCTCTCTCTCTCTCTCTCTCTCTCTCTCTGGTGGGAAATGCTGAGTGTGTAGTGTGTGGGGTACATGTGTATTCTGCTGACATATGGGGAATCCAATGATTTGATCTGACGGGGGAAGTGCTGACTTGAGAGAGAGACACAGACCGCCCCATTAGCCAGTTTCACTTCCTGATCCCCCTCACTGTCTACTGACTATCTGGGGATATGGATCTGGCTGTTCATGAATGTGAGCACACACGCGCACACACACACACACACACACACACACACACACACACACACACACACACACACACACACACACACACACACACACACACACACACACACACTAACACACACCTGACACACAATCATGCACATTTCCCAAGTGCTATATTTGTCCTTTGCGCCGTTGCCTTTAATTTCAATCCGCTGCAGAGATAAGCCCGCACTCTGGGCTCGCCCTCGGCACTTACCCCAAAGGCACCACCTGCCACCATCTTGAAAGGCGCTCTCATTCACGGAGGCTAATGCCCCCCTAACCCATCGCTCCGGCAAGCCTACAAAACGGTCATACTCCGACACGCCTGTTCAAGTTCCCCCTCATCTTTTCTGAGCAGATAACAGGGATGTCAACGACGGACTTTGATGGAACACCTACCCCGAGTCTGTTGCGAGTGTGACTGTGTTTACCGTGTCGACGTGCTTGGCGTTCTCTGTTCAGCACGGTATCCTAATCTGCTTACACACTCGCTTCTTCACGTCCCCGCACACTGTGATGTTTTCATTAATGAAATTCTCTTGTCGTTCTCACAGCAGTTAGAACGGGGTGAACTAGGTATACCCCCCCCCCCCCCTTCCTCCGGCTAGGATGTGTTCACCGTGGTTTCTGCCTTGCTCAGTGATCTGGGCAGGAGATCGGACGCCTGTACCATCCTTTTTTGTTTTCTTAATTTTAAGGCCCGCTTTGGTGTTTTGAGATCATTTCACGGAACATCTTCCAGCGTTAATGCTTGCAATTGATCTGCAAATCTTCATCCTCTGCAAAGCTGGCCTCAACATATCATCAATAAGTTTTAATCAAATTCCTCTGCTGTGTATTTGTCCTTACTATAATGATCCCAGGTTTTTCATTGCCTTGCAGACTGGCGAGTTTCACCGATACCGAGAATTCCTATTAGTCATCGCTTGCCATTGTTTCTATGCCAACAGCTGTGGTAACCATGGAGCAACCAGGAACCTTCTCCTGTGAGTGGGTTCCGTCCAATGTGAATGCGTGTGTGGGGACATGTATACTGTAGCTAAACACATAGACATAACCAATATACAGAAAGAAACAACTGAATATTATGCTCCTCGAGAAAGCCGCGCATGCTCTGGTTCGTTTTGAAAGGCTTTAAGTTGAGAGGGCAGAGAGAGAGAGGGTTTATTTGTAAAGATTTGATATGTTTGCAGTCTACATGATCAAATGCACCCACTGCCACACACAGTGAAATGAAGCATTGGGTTGATCAAAATAAAGACATTCCAATTGCCTCAAATGTTGCCTGGATACAAGACACATTTACGATGCAAATAGGGCAGTATATGCCACCCACTACTACTCTCCCCCCACTTCACATTGATCTCTTATATATTAGGGTTTGCAACCAAATTCATGTTGTTTTCATTTAATGATTTTAATTGTTTTATGTACCTTTAAAAAAAAAAAGCATAATGTATGCATATACATATAAAGATATATATATATAAAGATATAGATAAATAAAAATTGCATTTTTTTATTTAATTTTTCTAAAAGGTTCATATATTAATTGGCCTTAATAAGGCCCTCTACACTGATGATGCCTGGCAGTTTTCTGGACTGAAACTGGTGACGATGTCAAGACTTTGACAACGTCCGACAAAGGCTCCAACGGCCTCGTAATTGAAGGCCAAGGTGATAGTTAAGTCTGAGGGGATCTGTCAGAAGTCTTCATCCAGGACGCTGGATGAAGACTTAACTCGCCTGGGTGAGGCAAAGCTGGAGGAGAAGAGGCACGGCCAGGACAGAAGGTGAGAGGTTGACTGGGAGCGTACGGCCGTCAGAGAGAGGCTCCTCTTTTTGTCCTGCTGTGTGTGCGTGCGTACGTGCATGTGTGCGTGCGTACGTGCATGTCATGCGTGCGTGCGTGTGTGTGTGTGTTTTTTTAGGTCACCCGTCAGCAGTGTTTGGCTTTAACAGCCAGCATTACTGTGACGACCATGACAACAATAAGGATTATGATGATGATGAGGATGAATAAAGATGATCCAACCAAAGGTTTGGGCCCCTCCCTGGTTGAGGATTCAGCCAAGTGGATCATTTCAATATTAAAGAGAGTAAGTGTACTTTGAAAAAACACCCTCGGGCCAAATGTGGAGAAGATGTGCTACATTTTCCCATGTGGACATCAGCATTCCCAAATCCCTCCACATCCCTCTTTTGGGGGTTTTGATGAATTTTGATGATTTTGAAATGTATGGATTCTTTTGTTTATGGATATTTCTTCAGTATCTTTAATGAAAAACTGCAATCAATATGTATTGCATGTGTGTTTGGTTAATATAGCGTGTGCGTTTGGATGATATACTAGGCTCCTCCAATGACCAGGACACATAGATGTTGCATGTCCTTTTTTGAGAGTCCAAGCAAGTGCTGAATATTCACTATTAGCCTCACTGTGTGAGGTTATTGCTGGGTTAACCTGTGTGCCTTGATCAGTCCGGGCACCACAGGTGGTCAGCCTCACCCAGCCCCAGGGTTCAATCAGCCTGACTCGGGTTAGGCAGCCAAGGGAGGCTGCCTGAAGGGCCCCTATTATACCACCAAGTGTGAAGCTGATTATCTATTGTAGGGTTAGTGTCCACCGTCCTAGATGTATGACGTACAGATCCGCCTCCTAGCTACCACAGGACACGGGGAGGCTGGTAGAAAGCATCTTCAGTCTGGTCAGTGTGAGGCGAAAGTAATGGTCCTGACGCCAGTAGCGCTCCGGGAATTACCAGCGCTGGCTTCTTCTGGATGAAACTGAAGTGTTTTACGGACACCCTATTGCATAGCTATTAGTAAGCTATAGCACACTTACAGCATATGGTGAACACGGAGGCAGACACAATGACCATAAGGGTTTTTTTAAAAGATAAATTTAAAGAAAGGCAGTATGTCGTGTAGCCTATTGATACAAGTAAAGCCCAACTCTGTATACAACGCACCCATTGTTGATCTGACTTCTAACAATCAATAGCTAGAAACATTTCTTGTTATCGATTGTGGCTATTATGGTCTAAGCTGGCTTTAATAACAAGAACATTAAAGTTACATACAGAGCGATAAAAAAACTGTGTGTGTGTGTGTGTGTGTGTGTGTGTGTGTGTGTGTGTGTGTGTGTGTGTGCGCTCTCGTACTTCGTATCACCCTGCATAAGTCAGCGCTCCACATTGGCCAGTCAATACATTTGGACATGCAACTGAACCAAGCTGGGCAGAACGACCTCCAATCTTTTTCGCCAAATCCATACTTTGAATAGCACTTCCAGGGAAACAATAACCTCTAAGGTTACCTTTTACTGTTATGTTAGAGAGGGCAAATCTAGAGAGGAGAGCGTATAGATTCATGAAGTGCCAATAAAAGGCTAATTGTTTCCTTCCTTGACCACTCCTTGAGATATATATAGTTCTTGATAGTAATTCCTAAAAGCTTCATTCATTTCTTTTTTTTCTTTAGGCAATGTTTAATTCTTAGTATGTATAGCAGGGATAATATTCTGATCCTGTAAATGCTTTACCCATTTTGCTAAAAGTTGACCTGCGCTCTTTCCTTGTTCAATATCGTTGTTTAGTACAAAACTATGCAAATTCAACTTTCTTCTCAAAGTTCTTATTAATTTAGTATTTGGCTGTGGTTAACTTATTCCACATCTCAGTTGATTGATTCTTGAGTTTGCCGAGAAAAAGGTAATCTTTTTCAGAAGGATAAAGTAGTCCCCAAATATCCATCATCCCAAACCCATCAGACAGAACCATGATCGCTAATTCTTCCTCATTATTGGCATGTCTCGGCGGAGAGGATTTGTCCAAAAATAAATATATACAGTGTGCATCTTTTTACCATAACCAGTTTTTCTCATCACACTGCAAATGTCATGAAAAACGTAAGATGATATTACATTTGCTGCACATAGGTTAACATAGTGACTCTCTGCCCCTCAATCCTGGTATCTAAGACATCTTCCTTCCTGGTTGGGTGTCCTGGAATGACATTTTGCTTTGTCGAATCTGATTCATCAGGCACTCATCATCCGTCACTTGCGATCATGACAATCCCTACATCAATAACGAGAACGTAGGAGCATTTGACTGATGCAATTTTAAAATACATATGAATGTTGCTTTGCAGTGTATACTATAGGACAAATGCGGCGCCTCTTATTGAGCAGAACATTGAAAATGTACTAAAGACAACCAACGGAGAGAAGAATTCTCACAAGTTTGAGTGGTGTGATATGAAAGCTGCTGTTGACACACTTTGCGTTTGACTTTTTGGATCATCTTAAATGGTTTTGAAATGCTGCCAAACTTTATAATAATATTTTCTTGATATAGGTTTTCCTTCTATACTAACTGTCAGTATATGCTCTACTTCAAAAATAAATGATTGGATTGTGCCACTGCCATTACACAAAGGGGTTATCAAACATACACAGACATTTATTGAAAGCAAAATATACCAAAGCAAATTGCACACATAACCAACCCACAGCCCCAAAAAATAAATATTTTATTACTTACAGGCTTCTCTTTTTAGATGCCAAATAATGTGGGTGTATATATCATTAAGCACCCCCATCCTCCCAATGGAATGGCCCGTTGTTACGCATGCACAATGATTTGATATAAAGCTAATCGTCTTTCTACCGAAGATTTGAATAGTCAAAGATTCCTGACCTCCCTTACTTCCTGGGGGGAAAAATGTTGACGCGTTTGAAAATCTATATCATTTTTTTATTAGCACAATTATTTCTCTCTTCATGGATGACTGAATACTGCACAGAAACACATGTTTGTACCAGAAGGTCAGCAGCCCCGAGGCTGAGGGGGGAGTTTAGGCAGAGTAACAAAGTGCAACGCTCGAGAAAACCTGTCCACTACGCTGAGACTCACTGTGATACCTTAGGAGGGTGCAAGACTCTGCAGAGCCGTCCCGTCCCACCCCTCCTACTTGTTGTATGTTGTACGTCCTGGCACTTAATGTACGCACTTATTGTATGTTGTATTTAGTTATAGTACTTAGTTATGTAGCATCTTATCCTAGCTATCTTTGTTGTGTACAGGGAATCGGTTAACCAAGCGATTGTGAGTGCTTTGCACTTGGTTCTATGAACATCCTTATTGTACCGACAGCAATATATTTTTCACTTTCTTATGACAAATGCACTTATTGTAAGTCGCTTTGGGTAAAAGCGTCTTCTAAATGCGCTAAATGTAAAGGTAAATGGTAAAAGGTAAAAGGCCGGAAACAAAGTCTAGGGTGCCGTAATGCCATGGGTGGCTGGGAACAGGGAGGGGGCGGAGCAGACCTGCTGGAGGTTGGTGAGACACTGCGGGCACACGCGCACACCGTCTAGGCTTGGACAAAGGCGCAGGAATCCTTCCATGGTGGACCACCAGATGAGGCAACAGAGAAGTGAAAAGTGGTCGCGGATGCCTACACAATCCGTCATCCCACTAGGGGACGCTGCACAGGGCAGAGTCAGATATGACGAGGCAGATTGGGGGGGGTCTAAGTAGGTCGGGATGAGTGTGCTGATCCTCCTGGACACTAATTCGATCTCCCAGATGACTGTTCCAACTGCCCGGGATAAGGGGAGGGCGGCGTCAGAGGCTCTTGAGACATCCTCAGAGCGGTGTAGGCAAGAAAGGGCATCAGGCTTCACATTGCGGGACCCAGGGCGGTACGTGAGGGTAAACTTGGACCGAAGAATAAAACACAAAGCCCAGTGGTCTCCTTGGAAATTGGGGCAATTGGTCAGTCCTCACCGCAAACAGCAGCTCAGCCTCCAGCCACTGCCTCCAGCCTGGTGAGGCCAGTTTAACAGCCAATAACTCACGGGTCGCGAGGTCTTCCACTGGCTCTGTAGAGGTGAACCGAGGGGAGTCTAAGGCACATGGGGGAGCTTCTGGTTGGCTGCGGATCGCTGTGAGAGGAAGGCTCCGACTTCAGGGTCGGAGGCGTAGACATCCACAATAAACTGCCTCGAGGGGTCAGGGTTAACCAAGACGTGAGCACAGACGAAACGCCTTTAAAGCTCTGCTAAGGTTGGGGTCAGCTTCGGGCGGTCGAAGAAAAGGGGGTGTCAAAGGAGGTAAGCCTAGGGAGAGGGTCGGCAGCCAGGCTGTTGACTATAAGCGTAGGAGGCGTTGAAGCTGCTTCAAGCTAGCCATGGCTTGGACCTTAAAGGGGTGGTTCGGAATTTTGGACATAGGGCCTGATTCCCAAGTTAGCCTTGGTGTTCTTTATCATTGGAGACAGTTTTCAACCCATTTCATTTTCAGTCCTTCTAGTTGCAGAGTTCGCTCGTGCTAGGCTAGCAAACAGTCAACGGGCAATGCTAGCCTGCTAATAAAACAGTCTTAACAATCAATTATAATGCCAGACTATAGATGTAAATGTCTGTGTTGTCTATCAACAACGTCTATCAACACAGACATTTACATCGACCATCTGGCATTATAGTTGATTTGCCTCGGGTGTACTGTGGAGTGGGTAAATCTGTTTTATTAGCAGGCTAGTATTGCCCGTTGCCGTGCGCTAGCCTAGCATGAGCAAACTCTGCAACTAGAAGGACTGAATGAAATGTGTTGAAAACTGTCTCCAATGATTAACACCAAGTTTAATAAACATCAAGGCTAACTTGGGAATCAGGCCCTATGTCCAAAATTCCGAACTACCTCTTTAAGAGAATCCGCACCTGCATTGCCTTCAACGGTGTAGCAAGGGAAGCCTGCAGAGGATGTGTGGAATTTGCACTTTGTACCTCAGTAAAGAGTTTGTTTTCCAGCAGTCTCTGCAGGACAGGCCTTGCATGCTGCACATGTACTTCCAGAGACTTGAAGAAGATAAAGATGTTGTAGATGTAAATTAATACACACCGTTGAGTATGTCACTCATCATGGCTTGGAAAACTGACGCAGAGTTGGTGAGACTGAAGGGCAAGAAGAGACACTTTAAAGGGCCAGATAGGGGTCTGGAGGGTTAGGGTCAGGGGTTTACTGGGCATCGGGCATGCCAGGAAAACCCCCTGGAAGGCCACGGTGGACCAGTGGGACCGGCAAAATAATCAATAACCCTCTTTGGCTTGCTTATCTTGTGTTGGAGTACGAGCGAAAGAATTACTTCCCTGCTTCATTGTAGTTCACAGGCACTTATACCTAACTAATTCCTTTTGATAAGAACTCAAGAATAGGAGAAAGGGGGAATTTGGAGAACTGAAAGGACCTCTTCTCCTACACAGCCGCCAATGATTGGCCTGGAACCAGATGTCTTCTGGTATATACACGAAATGCTTTAAACTTTAAACAAACAAGGCATTTCTTGCATACGTATTTCTCCTAGGTGGTACGTGGGTAGAAATAAAAAAAAGTTTTCCCATTTCACAAAGCGTAGAGAAAGAAATCAATACAAATCACTCCCATGTGTGAAATGTATAAATGTATGTTGTGTAGGCGTGCATATAAGTACATCACGTTTTTCATCAGTTCAGATAAACGAGTAGCTACACCTTTCTGTTTCCCATGACAACCGTTGGTGTTTGCGTGAACTGGTAATCACTACGGGGTGAGCTGCTTAGACTGTGCTGAAATCGATGGCACAAACAATCAGCTACACATACTCTCTTTCTCCTCTTCTTATAGCTGATGCAATTGTTATTTTTGGCCTTAAGGTACAGTCTGTAGTGTGACAGCATCCCTTCTGTACACACACACACATGCCCCCACACAAACACACAATTATACCAAAAGCCTCTGAGTGAGGTGTTTTCTAGACTGTATAAACCCCGGTGGATTGACTGGTATTTCTGTGTGTACGTGCGTTTGCACGTGCGTCTTCAACAGATAGGTAGAGAAAGATGCAGGGCCGTATGTTGTCATGATGATGATGTCGTTGGAGGAGAGTGTGTGTGTGTATGGTGTATGTGTGTGTGTGTGTGGGGGGGGGGGATATCATGTGTATAACACAATTATTTATTCAATATATTACAAAATGCATTACATATTGGTTGTATGCATATATACATATATACACTCACTGCTGTGAGTTTGGTTGCAGGCATACCAGGTAAAGTCGGACAGCTGAAATCACATTTGCGACACACATAACACGTTTCATTGCACTTCACTTTAACTTTCTGGGAGCGAAAAACCTTAATTTTGCCTCTGTTTTTTAATTGCAATGGAAGACGCAAGCAGCGGCGGTCGGCTGGTGTTTGTTTTGCCGCAGGGCCACTGTAGCCACATCTCTTCTTGCTATTCAAATCTGGATTGGACACGCATGCCAGACCTCCCTGACCAAGCTTTCACCTGAAATCAACGCCAACAGCGTGCATACAGTACACCCACGCACAGCCAGTAGTGCAGATGAAGCTCCACATGCATTAACATTCAGGGCTTTCAGCAGACGCTTTCATCTAGAGCAACTTAATAAGAACATTTAACAGAAGAATGAGGAACAACAATATGTTGCTGTCGGTACAGTAAAGATGTTCATAGAACAAAGCAAAACATAATTGCTAGGTTTACTCATTCCCCGTGTGTAACAAAGATATGTAGGATACAATGCTACACAATGCCAAGTGCTATTTTTAAGTGCCAGGACGTATAAACATACATTATATGCATACAGGACGTTCAAGCATACAATATGTTGAGGAGAGAGGCTAAGCAGAGTCCAGCTGAACTCTGAACAAGCGAGTCTTGAGTCCCTTGCGGACATGCAATTCCACACACACACATTCCTTCACATATCAAATGGTGGTACCAAAAAAATTGACCATTCCGTGCTGCCTTGGAGTTGGTGAAAAATATGCTGTAATTGTTTTACTGTGCATATGTGTGTGTGTGTGTGTGTGTGTTTATATTTGCTATAGTTTGTCAACGTTGCTAGCATACACTGAGGAACATCTTGTACTGTGGAACGTGAATCAAATCCCTGGGGAACCAAGAATAACAACAGCTGCTTGTACAAACACAGGCACACACACGCACGCATACGTGCACACACACACACACACACACACTTGCAAACAATAACACACTTGCAAACACTAACACACACACGCGCGCACACACACACACACACACACACACACACACACACACACACACACACACACACACACACACACACACACACACACACACACACACACACACACACACACACAAGGAAGACAATGTAAAAGAATGTAAAATAAAAGACAAGACCCGCCCCTCCTACAGAAAATGGACTATGAAAAGGCCAGGGTGAGTGGGCCTAATACCCTGCCACACTTTACTGCTCCTCAATGCAGCCCGCAATGAAGATGTGGTTTCCCATCCGCCCAGGCTCAACGACCATGAAAGATGAAACGCTAACAACGTATCTCCTCCCCCGCCCCACTCACCCGTCCTCATCACCTATAGCTATAGCCCCCCCCTCAACGAGAATTATTGATTCATGAATGTAAATGATCGCTGGGTGCCCTGACTGTGCCCTTGAAGGAGTAGTTTCCTTTATCTCTCTCCGTCACTCTCTCTCTCTCCTCCTCTCTCTGTCTCCATCCCCTCTTCTTTTTCCGCTCTGAATGTTACATCAAGTTCCAGCTTTTGGCACTTCGCTTAAGATGAGAGCAGCACAGGGAAGAAAAATTGGGTTCAGGGGATCCTGCAATATTTATACCTTATCTCCACTATTTTTAGTGAGTTTTTCTAATGCGCAGATATTTATATATTCAATTCAAGCTTTCGCTTTGAATAGCATCATCCTGTGGGTCCATTTTTCTGAGATTTTTGCTCTTTTTCGTCATTTTATTCAGCATTTTTTTACAGTCACATATTTATATTTGATTATAGTACTGCCTATCTCCTGCAACCCGAACAGACACTAATATGTACATTCCCCTCAATGACCATTCATGCCTTCACTGTCCCATCCTTTGATGTTGTGGCATGCTTTCCCACCGAGTTGTCGCACTCATTTGGGAGCCTAAACAGCGCCATGGCGACGGACGAACCTGTTGAACGCTGGCTGTCTTCTACGCACGTACACGCCTTCTGTCGCCCACTACCACCAAAATGGTTTCTCCCAGGCATAGTTTCCATAGCAACAGTCCAGTTTTTAATGTTATAACTGTTTTGTTTAATTTGACTTTTCACCAATAGGGAGCCTATTTCTCAGAATGAGGGTCTTTGATGATAGACAACCAGGTTGCTGGATTTACATAATGAGCAGATACCACACTAGCTAAATCCCAGCAAAACACTTTTAACTACCAGTGTTGGGAAGGATACTTTTAAAATGTATCCAGTTACAGAATACAGAATACATGCCCAAAGATGTAATATGTAACGTATTCCGTTACATCTCTCAATCTGAGTATTGTATTCTGAATACTTGGATTACTTCCACATTGAATTGCATTTTATAAGTGTAGGAATGCGGCATCAAATCCTGCTTACTAAACAGGCCTATTCTGGTGTGTTCTTCTGTTCAAACTGGCTGAATGTGTTAGGCCCAAGTCTCCCTGAAAGTGCACTATATTATATAATTGGCTGTAGAGGAACAAAGACTCTAAGGATATGTTCATGCAAAAGATATTTGCTATAAGGGAGAGAGGGAGAGAGAGAGAGAGAATAAAAAAGCGTCTGTGAAAGTAAATAATCATGGATATCCAGCGGGCTGCATTCGTTGTGATATTGATTTGTTTCATACAGTTGTGGATCGGTCGAACTCCTTCTCCCTCATCCTGGTGCTGAATGTGTTAAATGCATCGGCATTTTTATGTGTGTTTTCCAGGATATGTTTTATGTCGGTGTCTGTCCCCTCTAGACTCCATGTTGAGCCACAACTCATTTTCAACCGACGGTCCGACAATTTGCTGCTAGTCTTGGAGTTACCGCTAATCATACAATAACTCCCATAATGCGCAAGGCTGAGCGGGTGCCTGTTACGTCCAAAGAGGCGTATGCTTTGTAGAACTGGATCGGACCGAGGTGCGTTCGCTTTCAAATCTCAAGCGAACCGTACCCAGGGTTCGTTTGGAAGCGAATCCATTGATTCCAACAAGTTAACTGTATTCTAAATACCAACAATTTAAATTGTAACTGTATCGGAATGCAGTTACTTATAAATTGTATTCTGAATACGCCGCTGTACCGCCGGTACAGTGGCGGACTCAGAGTGTTTGAAGGGCAGGGGCGAAAAAATAAAAGGGCCACATTCTTGCTCTAGAGGGCACATCGTCATAATTTATTGTATGAAGGGGCACCAGAGGGCACCCATTCATTTTTTTCACATGTAAAGGGCAGCCAATGAGGCACTTTCTCTCGTATTCACCACTCTTGAGGGTGAATACGATCACTTTTTCAAGCTTTTTCAACCATGGAGGCACCAGGGGGGGCGGTCGCCCCCCCTGCCCCCCTCCCCTGAGTCCGCCACTGTGCCGGTACATGTATTCCGTTACTCTCCAACACTGTTAACTACATTCTGATCAATTCACTTCCTCTGCGTGCAGGAACAATGGACGCAAACACACACACACACAGACGCACACACACACACACACACACACACACACACACACACACACCAAACACAAACACACATTCACACACACACAAATCTATGTAGGTTGATTTTCCTTTGTGGGTTTTTCCGTAACACCTTGCGGCGCAGCCATAACTCGTGTGCCTCCGGGGAGGAGCTGAGGACCCCAGGTCATTTGAGGCCTACTTTCTGCTGCTTTGGTTCCACAAGACTAACTGGTGCGTGCAAGATGACAAGTCGCATAAAAATAGCAGTGTTTTCAAGGTCAACCAGGGAGATGCTGCGTCCCCACCGATTAAACATGTCAAGCTCACTTTGGTACATCAAGCAATCATTAAATTCACTAAGCTAACCTCATTATGCCAACCTAAACCTGCACTATTTACGTTTTCATGGGTTAAGCTGTAGCTTCAGTTATAACTTTATCATTTCTAGACCACAGTGTCTTCGGAGACTTTCGTGGCAAATGTGGGCCAGAATAAAACATATGTTATAGAGAAAGATTCCCTTGATGGATTGAGTTGTGGATGGGCGCGTTTTATTTTTGAGAAACTTTCTAGGTCAGATATTTTTTAATGGAGTTAATAGCTCCAGTAGTGCAGGCTTAACATACCAAGGCTTAACATACTTAACATCCCTATGTTCCCCAGGTCCTATGTTCCCCGGGTGCAAAGGGTCAGGGTCAGGTTTAGGGTTAGGGTTAGGGTTAGGGTGAGGGTTAACCCTAAACCTAACCCTAACCATAACCAATTGGAGGAGAGACATTCTAACCAATGAGAGGCGAATCAGAGGCGAAAAAGGCGTTACTTGCCCCTACCATCCTACGAAAAAAAGATTTGCTCACAGGGTCCTATGTTCCCCGGTCACATACAAAGCGGGGAACATTGGACCCGGGGAACATAGGACCCGGGGAACATAGATACGCTCCCATGCCAAGCTATCCATAAAATGCCAAGATAACCTCAGCAGACAAAACTAACCTTAACATGCCAAGCTTATATTAACATTATTAGCCACGCTAATATCAATGTGTCAAGCTAAAATAACATGCCTTATCTCAATTCATTAAGCTAACTATAACATGCAAGTCTAAGGCGGCATCCGAATACTCATACTTGACTGCTATGTAGTAGGCATTTTGTAGTACGCCACAAATATAGCGCGTCCGAATGCTCAGTACGCATTGTGTAGTAGGCTAAAAGTTTCAGAATGCGTATTACTGCCACAGTATACAACCATAGGTCACTACGCTATCCCACAATCCAGCCGGAGTCTGGTAAACGAAGATGAAGAACACAGCTAAACACCGATAAAAAATCTGTAAATTATCGCAGGTGACTTTAATTTTGCCGGCATCTGATTTGCAGCGAGGGGAAATACGTAATCTCCAAACATCCGGTGGCGTTTCGGTGGTGTTCGGAAGCGTTTGGAGGCGTTTTACGCATAGCTGTAGAATGTACTACATTAACGGTCAAGTAGTAGACACTGAACAGAAATGGTATATACTTAGTATTCGGATGCACCCTAAGTTTAATATGCCAAGCTAACCTAGCCCTGAATAATATTATCAATCTAAGGTTCTCCTGATGAATTTGTTTTCCACTGTGGCGGTCCTACTAGATAATTACAACCCTATAAATAAGAGATAAAGTGGGGTGGTTTTTACTAATGTAGCGTTTAGTAATAATGGTAATCAGCAGCTATTTCAGTGTTTAAAGAAAGGCAAAATACACCAAAAAGCTCTACCTACTGAGATTGAACAAACTTTGTTATGTAGAAAAACCTTAAACTTTACTCTCATACTAAGGAAGCCCTGTTTCCTAAGAAACTGAGGATACATCGAAGTTCTGCCATAACAGAGTCGGAGTCAACCGATGTGGGTCAGAAAACTACTGCCGCAATCCTACGTGATATTGTAGTTTTGGCTGATGAGTTATTAAAATAAAAAATAGTTTTAACAAATTGAACCGCATTAGAAAAGTAAGTACTTGTTTGTGCAGCAGCGGTCTCCACCCACTCTGGTTCAGACAGGGAAAGATACTCACTGTGAATTATTTACCTAGCCTAGCACTGCCAGACCAATGCACAAATCCATATTTGTGTGGAACCTCTCAGTTCTTTCGTGGTTTCGAAGGGGCATTATCAACAGCCACAGACCCAAAAAGCCAAGAGCATCCACCGGTGTGAAAATGCCCACACCATTGCACCATGACCTGACATTCTCTCTGAAGGACAGATAGCCCTTTCGTACCACCAAGAAAGAGGTCTGCAATCTTTTATTAATTCGCTTTTTATTTTCGAAATAGGCTGTATGGGCCTAAAAAGATAATACTTGACGCAGACCACTTTTGTAGCAATGAGTGAATGTCTTTGCCCTCCTCCATCTCACCCTACAAAATCACAAGGTCGGGAAAGGCAGCATATAACGATTTGTCAGCGTTATAATTGTAGCGTTGCCCATCTCCCAGCAAACACACGGCAAGAATTTGTGACACTATAATCGGTTATTCTGACATGGTGAGTCTTGGTGACCATCATTAAAGACAAAAATATTGCGTAGTCTGATCCAGGCATAAGAGGTGGTTTCCTCCGATAAGCACAAGAACCATATATTGGTTTGTGTGTGTCTGTGTGAAGGTGTATTTGTATGTACAGGTATGTGTGTGTGTGTGTGTGTGTGTGTGTGTGTGCGTGCGTGTGTATGTGTGTGTGTGTGTGTGTGTGTGTGTGTGTGTGTGTGTGTGTTAAGGGACCATGAGAGTTTAATCACATCCCGACAGCTGTGCAAGGTATTGATTTGTGACTGTTTTGTGAGAGTGCTCCAGGCCCTTCGAGAGAGAGAGAGAGCGAGAGAGAGAGGCATAACACCCTCGCCCACCACCCTTGCTGCCTCTCACCCATGCGACATTCACGCAGAGGCCAGCCCTGTGTCTTGCTCCATCAGCTTGGAGAGCAAGAGGAGGGACACACAGGGCAGTGTGTTTATGAATGTAGTGTGGTACGTTTCAGCGAATGGAGCTACGATGAACCTTGCTATTATGCTCGTTAAAGAGGACCCAAACACTGCACCCAGAAGTCTGCCAAAGCACCATCTCAGGGGTAACACTGGTTAATGCAATTGCTGCTTCTGATTCCCTGAAATTGGTGCCAGGTACCACACATGGCCGGGGTAGGGGTTTCGTTCTCACTGAAGCCAGCCATGCTAGGAATATATGCAAATGGAATTGATGATATTAGTATTCCTTGATTAGTCACCTGGCACCACTTTCAACCAATTAGAAACAGCCCTGAAAATAACCTATTCCACCAGATGCTGCAGACCCTGACATTTGAATTTCGTGTTTGGTTAAACTTCAACGCCGTCACAGGCAGCTTTTTATGGCACATCCGATGAACACATCCAAAGATGGGCTTCATGTTTTTTCAGGCAAGAAACGACAATGGTTTTGTATAGTCTCTCTAGGCTCCTGGACGAGGGAGCGAGGTGGTTTGTCCACAGTGTAATGAAGTGAGAGGGCAGGGCGTCTCAGACCGGCTCTCCCAGTGGTATCTCACTTGGTCAGATGTTGACTTTTTTCCCGCCTCCTCACCCCAACTCAGAGATCCAGAATAACATGACCCTCAGATGTGAACCCATGGCGTCGGCGTGCCTACCCCATCTGGCATCAGGATCACTCTGGCTTCTGTCTCTTCCGTTGTTCACTCACCAGCATGCACACACATGCACATTGCCACACACACAGACACACACACACACACACACACACACACACACACATACACATACACATACACACACCTGCATACGATCACAAAGCCCTCTTCTCCCTGGGGTTTCTACTTCTGGCTGGGGCCACTCATGGCTGCTATAGCCAGAGTGCTGGCTAGAGTGTTAGCTGGAGCTAGTGGCGTGAGGGCCTGAAGTGACCAACTTGGAGTCAGGGCCGTAGCCAGGGTTTGAAAAATAGTGAGGTCCAGCTTCAGTTGCAGGGGTTCAGTTTTGTTGGGGGGGAGGGTACGCAACGCCAGCTGTCACCCACAGCGGATTCAGGGTAAAGAGACTGTATCAAGCAGACACTCATCTCGGAAAGGTTCTCCACCAGCGGTTTCTTTAAACAGATATATTTAGTTTCCAATTATATTTTTAGCTCTGAAAAAGAAAATGATGGAGGTCTTGAAGTCACTGACCTCATAGCTGGCTACGGGCATGCTTGGAGTGCGAGGAAGGGACACTAGAGCAGCACAGTATTTACTGCTGTAGATGATCTCCTTATTACCACTAATCTGTGGGGAGGGAGAGAGAGGGAGAGAGTTGATGGTAAAGGGAGAATTCAATGATAGGCAAATGATGGGTAAAGGGAGAGAGAAAATGGAAAGAAGGGTGGGAGGCTTCTCACTCTTTTCTGGGAAGGGTGGCACAGAGTGATCAGGGAGAGAAAAGAGAGAGAAAGAGAGCAGATGCCAAGACAGTGGAACGACAGAGGGCTTTAAGGTCCAACAGCTTCATCTGGAACTGAGATAAACTCCCTGATGGAGACCGTTTGGTTCGTTAACCCCCTCCTCCTCAGACAGGAGTTTGCAAATACTTCATGCTCTCCCTCAGTACACACACACACACACACACACACACACACACACACACACACACACACACACACACACACCATGTTCATTATTAAAGCAACGAAGTGGTTGAACATCAACACATAAGCTATTCCTTCATTAGACATGGATGTGCAAACAAACCCATGCAGACACACACAACCACACACCCACACACACACACACACAGATAAACACATACACACACACACCCCCACATACACACCCACACCCCCCCCCACACACAAAAACACACACACACACACACACACACACACACACACACACACACACACACACACACACACACACACACACACACACACACACACACACACAAACACAACCACACACACACAGCCAAGGGATCATTACACTAAGTATTCTATCAGCCAAGCTTGAACACTGAACAACAAGTCGTGTGTGTGAGATGGTAGAGCACCTATCACCATTATATTCACAATCTCCCTAAAATGACTTTGTTTTAATCAAAGAAAAGTGTGTTTGAAACTTTTCAAAACAGCTTTGACACGCATTATCCAATTTCGAAAAGGTCACCTTGAAGGCTTAAATTGATTTTAAACTATTTTCATGAACCATGCGAGCAAATTACTATTAGATACGAAGGCAATTAGAAAAATGTCACCTTCCATCGAAAAGGTGTTTAAGTGCATTTGCATCCGACACGAGTATTAAGGGAACGTGAACTTGATGCAGACCCTACTGTTGGTACTGTCCTTGTCACGCTAGTGCGATGATACTAGGACCGCACAACATGGTGTGATATAGTTTTCTTTATAGTCAATCAATAATAATGTTACACATCTACTCACCAGTGACAATGACACTCTATGCTGGATTGAATGCACGGGAGTGGCTTCAGTCACCAAAGTCACTCATATTGATGATCAACACAGTGTGTCTACGGGTGGGTTAGGGGTTGGGGGGAGAGGGCAAATCAGTTTTGAGTGATGGGCCACAATAATCTTAATCAATGGGACACTGTGTGTGTGTGTGTGTGTGTGTGTGTGTGTGTGTGTGTGTGTGTGTGTGTGTGTGTGTGTGTGTGTGTGTGCGTGTGTGTGTGTGTGTGTGTGTGTGTGTGTGTGTGTGTGTGTGTGTGTTACTAGTGAGGGGTCGGTCGCAAACGATTCGGTCAGAACGAACGAATCCCGAAGGTGAACGACGAGAACTGATTCCCAAAACAAGAGAACTGATTCTTTTTTCTTTTTTTTTTAAACATATAACAAAATATGGTCACGTAAATACAATATACAAATGAACAGAGCTTCGTCTCCCCGCGACCTTATATAAATTGAATCTAAAACGTTCTCATCGATTGCTACCTGCCAATGAGAGCAGGTAGCAATCGCGTTGCCATGGCCCATGGGTAAACAAATGATAAGGCACCAACACACAAGGTAACTAACGATCGCTTTAGGCTTCAATATCATGCAAGCACTTTATATTTTATTTATATTTTGTTCTACATCACAATTGCATGCTTTAATAAAGTATTGTTTTTACCTACCATTACGAGTCTCGTTTGGTCTAGTTGCTTACATGCGTCACTGCTTACTTGGAAGACGCCATTTAATTCTTACTGCACCCCATTATGCATTAAGGATATTTATGAAAAAAAAAGGCACGTATGTGCTTTATATATATGCTTAATATTTACACTTAACCTGGGTAATTTCGCCAGAACATTAGAAAGTAGTAGGCTACATGCATTTTAATTAACATTTATTCCATAATTTCCAGTTCCCTGGCAAATGATGTAACAGACCATCTGACTTAACGAACTAATCAAACAAACAAATCAAACGAACAAATCGTGATAGTGAACGGAACTGAAAGAACTGATTCCCAGAAACTAATCGTTTTGCCCATCCCTAGTAGTTACTAGTCCTTGGGTGAAGTTTCAGGTCCTGCGAATCTCTGCAGTGAGTTAAGTTTCAGCTCGACTTGGATACACACACAAACACAGGTACACAAGCACACAAAAACACAAACAACCACAAAACCTAAATACCAATACTATGTTTTTATTATTGCATTTTGCAGAAGAAATATTGGACATTTATGAGCAGTCAAATGGAATAAAATCTAAAAACAGCCAAGATGATTGCGCTCCAGCTGTGTATTTGCTTTGAAACTACAAGTCCACATAACTGACAAATTTCCAAAAGGCAGATAACTTTGTTACTGTGCCGGCAGTAGTGGAGCTATTATGAACTACTTTAAAATACCCAATCCAAGCCTTTAAGGTTTAAGTGTCTTGAAGCACTGCTGCTGATGTAACTGGAAGTCCTCTAGTTCTCTTGAAAGTACTTCTGGTTGTTTGGTTAAGTGGCTGCTCTGTACTCACTGGAAGTTAACTGCCAAAGGACTTTTGTACTTTTCATATAGCTATATGAATAGTAGATATTGCTCTGCTTGTCAGTTACTTTTATGTCGGTACTTATTATAATTAGATGTTATTTTCAATGGTAGTGATTTCCATGTGGGCCTAAAGCTTGTGTTTTAATCTCATATGTTTAGTCATGCTAACAAAAGCCTTGTTTATAATACGTTTTCGTCAAACAGGGCAAAAATAAGGGTGTTATACAAACACATTAAGCCGGCCAAACAAGGCTGTCGCCATACACCTGTCTCCGAAAAAATCCAATCTGTTATTTAAGTGCACGATCAAACAAACAAATCGAGAAGTTAAATCCTCGACACGTGAAACCCACTCGCGGCGCAAGGCGGAAACCTCCCAGCTAATTATTTTGTTGCCGCTCCACAGCTACTGACCTTCTGCTAAAAAGTCAAACTCTGCGTCAGCGATCGGCGGCACGGATGAGAGCCCCTACCTCCCACCCCACCCCCCGTACACTGCCACTCGCCTGTTGTCAGCCCGGTCCAAAACATTTTGTTTTCGCTGTCTTAACTCTAACTGATCGTCAGCCCTTCTCCCACTCCTCCTCCTCCTCCTCCTCTTCCTCCTCATACCGTGTCAAAACAGAAAGCCATTTCCCTTTTTTAAACCAGCCGCAGATCATCCCCGCTGATCTGTGTCAAAACGTCCAAATAACGTAACCGGTGTCCCGGTCACGCAGAAAGTGTGTCGCTGTTGAGCCGAACATCAACATTCATCAGCGGGTGATTATGGCTGTCGCCTCGCCATAACAGCCGTAAAAGGGATTTTCAACACGCCAGCGTTTAACCGGTCAACACGGTAGAACACACAGCAGGGGATATTTCTCCCAACAGCTCCAACGCTCTCTCAAAGGCTCGGTAATACACCGCAGATAAAGGACATAGGTAAACAAACGGCCACGGCTTCAGTCGTCGGATTGGCCATCCTTCAGCTTGAGGCCTTCCCGCCGCGGTGAAAGACAAACCGACGCGGTGACCAACGCTGAACTCTGACGGCCATGGTTTACGCCGTTGACGCCGTTGACGTCCAACGCGCCCCCAGTTTGAGTTTGAGGGATATGCGTCTCGTAAATCCCAAGGACTGCGGGGCTAGGTGGTGACGGCCAGGCTGTAAACCATCGGGCGTCCCTGCGTTCTCCTTTTTATGCGTTTGTTAATCACAGGTTTAGTCAAAGGGTGTGATTTGGAGGGCGCCTCGGGGCCTGGCCCCACACCACACACAATGCTTTAGTGCCTGTCTGTCAGTGATCTCCGCCGGAGGCTTTGAAATTTCTGTTGATGTGTGTCGTTCGTCTCTTTGTCTTTCCTCCTTGCTTCCTCCCTCACCACTTGCGATGTGACAAATGTCAACAGTTCTTTCATTCCACAAACGAAATGAAGCTAGGTTGCCATTCTCGTCACTGCAGGCCCCCTGGGGATGCCGCATCGGCAGTCTTTGTGAAAAGTGTGCCACTATCTTACCTTCAGTCATGGAGTTAAGTGTGTTGCATGCAGCTGCAAGGCTCATAGTCTGCGTATGGTAGTATGAGCTTGTAGAGCTACTTTTAACTATAGATGAATTGGTCCCAGCTACTACTGTTGAATCTATACACATTTGTATATATATATATATATGTCACCTTGTGCACAAAGTAAAGATTTTTTTAGATGTTATGTTTTATTGCATTGTTACTCTAAATTAGCCTTAGGATTAAGGTAATAAGAAGGAGTAGTAGAAGCTTAGTAGGTGTAAATCAACTCTAAGATGAACTGTCTAGGTTTCTAGAACTTCACTGGAACAACCTAAGCTACCTACAGTGAAAAAAGAAATCTTGCAAAACTTAAATGAAGGACAGGCTAAATAAAAGCTATGCTATTCTATTTTATGATCGTAAACTCGAGAAGAGACAGACCATAAGTCGTTAATTAAGGCAGAACCACTGACACTGCAAAATGTGGCACATCATTTAGATAAGGTTTGAACAATGCATTAATCCATGCATGGTTAAGGATGCTTTATATGATTTAAGATCTATCATTTGGATGTCATTTGTTAGAAATGCCATATCCAGGGAAATGCGTTTCATGTGAGTGAAAAGCTCTGTGAGAATATTTGGTTGAGTGCTCCGGGCTCTGTATGAGACAATTTAGATTTAAGACCGCTCCCTGTATCAGCTCTCACCAATTTGGGCCTCTTTTCCCTGATTGGTTCAGGGAAGGCTTCATCTTGCCTGTCAATCACACACAATCAACAATTCTTAATGGCGGAAAAACTGATACAGTGGTTGGACCAGAAGGTTTTACATTCATCAAAGCTTGCTCTATTCGACTCTTCGATTCGAGTCTGCTCTCTCTCTCTTTACAACATAGCCTCACAACATGTTGTATGTATGACCCCAAACAGGAAATTCAAACAGTGGTAGGGGTACCGCTTTGTTCATGCCAGCACCAAACCAATCTCAAGAAAAAGTAGGACTTGTTTGTAGTTGATGTGTCAGTCTTTTATATTCAAAACGGTATATCTTTGGAACAGCTCACCATACAGGAGGGTTTCTGGCCTGGTTGGCCCATTTTACCTTCAACTCACTCATTTGGATCATATTGTATTTTGTGTTTATGCAAGGCCTTGGATGTCTCTTATTTTGGTGTTGAGATATTGCAGCAGTTATATTTTTAGAATTTTAAAGGGGCTTAAGAAATATGGAGTGTGTGTCGTTGAGTCCTTGAGTGTGTTTTTATACAAAAGTACTACACATTTAGACCCGTTTGAAGCAGTTATACGCATACAGACAAAGATGACTTTATAGATCCCGGAGGAAATTATTTAAAGATGAAGCCCCATTTACTTTCTCCTGCGCAATCAAGAAAGATAGTTCTCGGATTGTTAAGCGTCGCTAAGCAACTTTAAACCAGCTGCTGTTTCATTGGAATGTAAATATAGCCTGGTGATACTTCCACAGGTCACAAACCCTCTTTTTATTATGGACAGTGTCATGGCTAGTGAGCACTAGACGAATCACAACGGGCATTGGATCTAACTGTTATAAAATGCATTTAGTTTTGACTCTTTAAGTACAAGGACATGTACTGATCTTTTGCTTTGTTTTGCTCTTGAATAATAAATAGCCACTATCCATCTTTCAAAGAATGCAACCCAATTGATCCAACACAGTGCAAGAGCATCAACGCAAAGATAATCAAATCCGGCCTTACTGTGTCTTACTAATGAATGAAGTTATTCGGAATTCTTTGGCACGGGCAAAGTAAGCCAGCCCATGAATACGCTGCACATGTGTACGCTCCCTAACAATATAATTGGTAGTATATTGGGCATTGTCATGTGACAGTACCGTAGCGGGGGAACTGTGAGCCAGCTTATTGATGCAGGCTGACACTCATGCTTGTTTTCCTCTTCCGCATTCACGAATAGCGGGGAAGCTGCAGCAGCAAGACATTTTATGACGCCCACACCCGGTATATCATTGTGATGGCCGCTGCACACCACAGCCCCTTTGTGGCCTGTTTTTAATGTGTTTTTGGACAACAATTGAAGGCTGCAGCATCAAAGCTAAGTGCCGCCTACCTGCGGTTCACTGTCAAGACAACACTTTAGGGGAGAATAAAAGACACCTTGGCTTTCATCGGGGGAAATAGAGGCTGGAAAAAACCATTACAACACCCTCGGGCTTTAAATACGCGCCTGGCGACTGGCAGGGCGGGCAGAGCGAGACCCGGCCAGGCTGTCTTCTCTGGGTTTTTAGTTAGTTCCATTTACGAATGGATCATCTTTGGTGGTTATTGCTGTATTTCAACCCATCACTTACGGCGCTCACCCTGCCGGTGAATCCATAACCATGGCTCCAAATGTCACCCCTGCCACGGCATCCAGTTCATCTTCATTAATTTCCCGTTCGGCGTGGGCCCTTTATCTCGTGTCGGGGCGCGCTGGATTGCATGTCTCTCGCTGATTTCTGTTTAACGAACGCCATTGATTTGCCCCTCATCAAATCCAAATGAATCACCGCGGAACGGACGCGGCGTGACATCACATGCTGAACATAGTCACTCCAGCTGGAAACGAAGGGTGGTGCGGGGTCGGTCGGTGGTGGTGATAGTTCCTTTGTTGAACAACGGTTTGACAATGTGTTCATAGGAATGAAAGGAGCACAAGAAACGGTAGTACCGTTTTTGATGTAGTATGTCTGCTGTCTGCCTCTTGAGGTGACTAACGTGTGTGTGTGCGTGTGCGTGTGCGTGTGTGTGTGTGTGCGTAGGTGTGTGTGTGTGTGTGTGTGTGTGTGCGCTTGTGCATTATCAGCCTTCTTGGCAAACAGACTACATTTCCATAGCTCTTTTGTGACCTGTGGCCACTCAAAGTGCTCCTCAATTATTGCCTCACATTCACCCATTCATGCACCCATTCATACACCCTTTCATATGCCCATTCATACAGCAATTCATACACCCATTCATCCACCGGCGAAGCGGTCGCCCATGCAACCCTGCTCTACCTACCAACCATAGCCTTCTTCTGTTAGCTCTCACTGGTTCTGATGTGTGACATCTTGCTTTTGGGGTCTGGTTCTCGGACGTGCGAGGCTGAGGCAGAATAGTAAACCCTCTCTCTCTCTCTCTCATACCTTTTTGCATGGCTCGGGAAAGAGGGCGGACACGGCTGGGCGTAATACCACAAAGGACTCTTAAGTCAATATTAATCTGCCAATATGAAAGCCATTATCAGCGGGGTCGATTGCCTGTGCCTCATTTAAAGAGGGGCCGCGGAATAGCGGGGCGAGAGACAGAGACTCGCACAGAGAGTAAGACAAGAGAGAGAGAGGGTAATAGAGTGAGATAGAGGAGAGGGAGGTGGGAGAGATAAAAACCCAGTCAGAGTGGCGGGGGAGAATAAGACCTGATTGGGGGGGGGGAGGGGACGTGATCCTCCGCTGCGCGGTAGACCCCTGGCTTCGTGTCAGCGCAACACCTTGAAATTGATGTGAGGTGGCGAGAGAGGATGGAGAGAGGGAGGGAGAGAGAGAGAGAGGAGGGAGGGAGGGAGGGAGAGAGAGAGAGAGGAGGGAGGGAGGGAGGGAGAGAGAGAGAGAGGATGGAGAGAGGGAGGGAGAGAGAGAGAGAGGAGGGAGGGAGGGAGGGAGAGAGAGAGAGAGAGAGGAGGGAGGGAGGGAGGGAGAGAGAGCGAGAGAGGGAGGGAGGGAGGGAGGGATAGGTGTACAGTGGGGAGGGTATTACTCAGCCCGCATGCAGAGTGCTCCGTACAGCAGGCCTCCACCCAAGGACACTGGAGAGGTGATTGCCATTGTGTGTGTGGGTCGGTGTGTGGGTCGGTGTGTGTGTGTGTGTATGTGTGGTTCGGTCTCGGTGAGTGTGTGTGTGGGTTGGTCTCGGTGAGTGTGTGTGTGTGTGTGTGTGTGTGTGTGGGCGTGTGTGTGTGTGTGTGCGTGTGTGTGTGTTTGTGTGTGTGTGTGTTCAAGTTTAAGTTTTATTGTCACATACAAAGTCATACATGTATAACTAGCATTACAATTCTAAAATGACATTGACATCACATTATAAAAATTACAATCATCATTATTAAGTGTAAACGGACACAAATACTTATGACTGTATTGTAAGTATTGTCTAGTAAATCAAGATGTCCTTCTGCTCCTAGACAAGGAGGGGAGGTTCCCAGTCCCAAACTAGTGGCCCATTGGCTGTCAGCACCGCCACTCCCAGAAATGTACGTGTAGCTCCGGCAAAAGAAAGGTGAATCAGCTTCAGTCATATGTGTACATCCATGGGTCTATTGGGTCTGCATGTCTTCATCTTTTTTTCTTTGTAGGCCAATGAACAATTGTTGTAGATTTGATTTGAAAATCACACTATTTTCTTTACAGGTCTGTTTTCTAGTGGAACTGTTACCGTGCTTGCGACCCGAGATCTCTTGCTGAAAATAAGGCAGTTCTTGACGCAGTTAATCAACTGTGTCTCTGCAAGACCGACCCTGCACATAGTCTTACCAATATATATTATACATTAATCAAATCTATTTAGATATGAATCTGAATCAAAAGTCTGATGGTGGATGACCTCAAATCTGGGTGAATCAGGCATTTCACTTTCTTCCATTTTATTTGAGCCAGGACCGACTGTATCGTGGCAGGCGAGGATCTGTCAGGGCCTAATTAGCTAACAGCATACACAAGATCGTCCAATAGGTAAACCATTAAAAAGTGTATGACGAGGTTTCAAATAAATACTGTGTTAAACAGCCCCCGTAGAAACACACTTACTATGATCCCCTTCAGAAAGCCTCATCCATCCTCCAAGCAGTTTTATCTCCGTAATGAAACATGAAACAGGCTCTGTGTAGTCTCCCTATTGAAACTCTGCTATAATATAGCAGTAGTGCTGCATCCCTGATTGACCTGCACCTAAAGCCACCCACATATCCGACACACACACACACACACACACACACACACACACACACACACACACACACACACACACACACACACACACACACCGTACTTACTGAAACCATGTCAGAGAGAGAGAGAGAGAGAGAGAGAGAGAGAGAGAGAGAGAGAGAGAGATGTTTTATGAACCTCATTCTCAGGGACAGTGGAAGAAAGGCAGGCTGTTCTTTTTATTTTCCAGGTTCAACTTCAGAAAATAAGGCGTGGGGGAAGAAATGAACTCCAGTGTATTCCACAGCTGTTTACCTGCCTCATTATCGTGCCGCATCCAGACGTGCCGTTTCTTGCAGGTAACCTATTTTCCCACACTTCCTCTTGATCAACACTCATCTATTATTCACCTATGGGTCCATTAGCTTTGTGAGAAACGCCAGGGAGCAATACCTAAACTCGTCAAGAATTCATTTCCCTTTCTTGCTTTTCCTTTTTACTTTCTTTTCTTTTTCTGCTCCAGTCGGAGAGCCTGAACCGCACAACCTAGCGAAAGTCAAGTCGAAGAGAGAGTGAAAGAAAACACTGACACACACACACACACACACACACACACACAGACACACAGAGACACACACACAAACACTTCCTGGTGGGGGGCAATAGGTACAGTCACGGCTTGATCCAAAACACCAGTGAGTTAACCTTGGGAGAATATTAGATTGCTGTGATCGCTGCCTTGCCAACGTCGTCTGTCTAACAAGCAGCGCTCACACAGCTGCTAGACAAGAGCCATGCTCACAGACGCCGTTTCTATTAGTTACCACCCACCCACCCATGAAGCACAAACACATGGGCACATTCACACACATGCACACGCACACTCGCACATACATTCATACATAAACACACACGAACACACGCACATACATACATACAAACATACACTCAAAGATGCACAGAAAACACATGCATACATAAGCACACATACAAACACCGTCACCAACGCACACACACACACACACACGCACACATACACACACATTCACGCACACACAAACACACACAAACACATGCATACGCACGCACGCATACACAAACACACACCCACACACACACACACACAGCATAGTGCATGCTGGCAATGTTTGTGGTGTTAAAAGCTGGTACAACATCAGTCTATTTATTTATTTATTTTTAAGCCCATCGCCGTTGGCGACCGGCGCCTTTCTCCCTCTCGTCCAATCCTCTCTTGGACTATTATTTCACACAATGCAGTAGAAAGCACAGCCGGCCTCCCAGGCGCTGGGTACACATTTGTCATCTCACGTCAGTGGCAATGAGGGGGGGATGTTTATTTCTCTCCTTGTTTATTTATTTATCTATATTTATTTCTAGATATCATTTATTTTTATACCTACGGGTAGGTATGTATTTTGTTTATCTTTGTATATATACATTTGTTTAAGTAAGTTTTGCTGCTAGCACCGGGTGAGAGGCAACTGGCGTGTGTCAAGCAGCAGGGGAGGCAATGTCGTGATGGGCCACACACACAAACACACACACACAAATACAAACACACACACAGATTGGCACACCTGGAATAGAACGGAGGGGGGGTTGGTGGGGGAAGGGGCTTGTGAGTTAAGTGACTTGTGACGTTATTAGCCTGGAGTCCTTAGATGCCAGCTCTGCCTGCAGGCTCTTTCTTTCTCCCTCTCTCTCTCTCTCCCTCTCTCTTTCTCTCTTTCTTTCTTTCTCTCTCTTTTTATCTTTCTTTTCTCTCTCTCTTTTCTCTCTCTCTCTCTCTCTCTCTCTCTCTCTCTCTCTCTCTCTCTCTCTCTCACTCTCGCTCGCTCGCTCGCCTGGCTTTTTTCCACACACTCTTCTCAGAGCCCAGCCTCCTCTATTCCTGTCAGCCAGCACATACCCCTTTCACAACTCACTCTTCCAGCACACACACACACACACACACACACACACACACACACACACACACACACACAGACTTATAGACACACACACACACACACACAGACTTATAGACACACACACACACACCCACACACCGACACACACACAGACTGATACACACACTTGCGTATGCACACGAACACATATGCATTCCCAGAGATCCTGCCAGATGCTGTGTCCCCCCCCCCCCCCCCAATGGGTATGTACCACGGACGAACATTGCTTCAAGTGTTACCTCCATATTGAGCACTGTGGCAAAAATAACACACAGGAAGAAGCAGCCAACAGGCTGAAGGCATGGCTGTCATCTAAATGATGTAAGAGAGGTGTGTGTGAACGTTGGACTGCCCGGAGACCTGGGTCAGTCGTGTTTTCGGGCATAAAACTAAAAAACGATAGCAAAAGCGACAACATTACATCCATGCATTTCATTTTGCCATAGATGTTAAAAATGAATGAGATGAGCCGTGACTGTGTTTTACATCAAGGGTTTGCATTGTCGTGTAGGCCTCATCACAGCTGTGTCTCGTGTGTATCAGCTGGCAGCACATGTGTACCAGTGAGATTGCCAAAGATAATGACATATGCTATGGAGAAAAAAAGAAAGTCATGTAATTTGATGTCAAGCAGCAACAATAACCGGACCCTAAACAAAGCCAATGCCACTCATCAGATTGTCATTGAAGCGGAATGATTTTGGCCACTATGGGTAAAAAGAGATATATTCATGAGGGCAGTGGTAAACGTGGAGAATTCAGAGCAGTCTTGCCCAGTTTTCTTTTGTATTTTTTCATTTAACAAGGCAGCTGTCAGGGTATCCACTCAATCTCTAATAAATCGAATAAAAATGCTTTTACTCCTCCTTATTTTATGCAAATACTGGGTTGGCGAACAAGAGGACCTGACCAGAAACTGCAGGAAAAAAGATTACTCTGCCTGAATGGAAGTCGAAGTGTCAAGAACATACAATTTAGTTTCTCCAAGGAAAGTGATGATGTTGCATATCCATATCAGACTAAGGCTGGGAGTGACACTGTAGCCCCAGCTGCTTTAATATGGTCTAGCTCTTGTGTCACCTGCCCTTAACATGATAGCGTCTGATAGCTCCGTTAGCAACAAATGGTACGGCCAGCCATCTAGCGTCTGCACTACCAGAAACAGCCAAAGTGGCAGATTTGTCGTTGGCGACATCAAACTGTGCACCGTTCCTTCCTCTGAGCCGGTGCTAATCAACTGTTGTCCTCGGGGTTTGTTGCAAAGCATCCTTTACGACAGTGTCTATTTTTGATACTGTTGTCTTGAGGAATCGTGGGGTGTTAATCACTAGATCTAAGACATTATCTAATGGGATATGGGAGAGAGGGGTCAATACACCTGAATGTCTACTTACGTTCTGAAAATACACCGTGCATGGTCACTAAATGGATCGGGGGACTGTTTTCCTTG
>NC_136949.1:11476072-11488572 GCF_949987615.1 Pollachius pollachius | reverse complement strand
TAACAAGCACAGCCTATTTGCATATTTAGTCCATTTCACACGTCCGTTTCCATCTCGGCCCACTTCATCGTCCGCGTGGCGTCTGAGCAGTGGGCAACTCTAATGTCTGAGCCTTTGTGTTGATTGACACACAGGACCGAATCTTCACAGATGGATTCCCAACCCAGACAGTTTAGTGTATTACTCACACACCTATTATAGGATCCTCCTTGTGTTCAAGGAGGAACTTGTTGAGTTCACAAGTGTGTGTGTGTGTGTGTGTGTGTGTGTGGGGGGGGGGGGGGGGGGGGTTTAAACGTGTGAGAGATTAGTCGAATAACCAGGCACTGTAGGGAGAGTATAGCACACAAACATACACAGACCCACACACACTGTCACACGCACACACAAACACACACACACACACACACACAGACACACCCACACAAACACACACGCAAGGACACGACCCCTCCACACACACACAGACACACAGGAAGACACCCCCACGCAGACGCATAAAAACACAGACACACACACACACAGACACAGACCCACATACACGCACTACTCAACATACACGTCCTTCTGGCAGTCCCCTAGTCATTTAAATCTAAATGCTAATTTGGCCGAGCCTCCCTGCTAAAGGACTGATATTAGTATCAAAGAGGACGGTCTCGGGGTGCACCTGCTGCTCCGCACGGCCCTCTGCTGGCATCAGAAACCTGCCAATCTCTCTCTTTCTCTGCGGAGAGAGCGGCGTTCACCGGCTCCTCTCTTTTCCCACTATTGCTTCAGCCATGCTTTTATCTCGGTCACACAGACACACACACACACACACACACACACACACACACACACACACACAACTTACACACACACCCAAACAAATCTGCGCACACACACACACACACACACACACACACACACACACACACACACACACACAAATATGTGCACACACACACACACACACACACACACGTGCGCACACACTCACTCACGCAAAGCTCTCGAGTTCCCTTTCCATTGGCCTGGCGACCTTTCCTGGAGGAGTCCTTCAAATCAAACCTCATTAGCCCTTCATATTTCATGTCATCGACCCCTCCCCCCGCCCCCCTCCCCCCTCCCACCCGCCACACTTATTCTCATGTTGCTGTGCAGCAGCGCCGTAACAGCCCCCCTCGTCCCCCTCGTCCCCCTCAGCCCCCAGGAGCACCGGGAGAACCGGCTCACGCTCTCTCCTGCTCTCTCGTCCTTCAAGATCGAGACGCTCTGCAGCTTAAGAGCTGAACGGTATGGCCCGATCTGTCCAGATTCGCATGATTTCAACAGGGGCCGTGACCACGAAAAGCAAGATTGGAGGAGGGGAGGAGTAGAGGAGAGGAGACGAGGAGAGGAGACGAGGAGGGGACAAGAGTAGGGGCGAAGGGGAATGGGGCGATGGAGGAGGTGGAGGAGAGGAGGAGGCAGCCCTAGGGAAGTTGTGCTCCAGGGGTTGTTAACATGCAGGTTGCATATTTCTGAATTGCAGAGCAGTCTTATCTCGCCGTGCTGGGTCACTGAAGCCCTTCCTCGCAATCTTCCTGTGTGTGCGTGTGGTTAAGTGTGTGTATTCCTGTGTGTGTGTGTGTGTGTGTGTGTTAACTTTTGCTTGGCACTCCTCGGGCTGTGTCCCTCGGTATATCTACATGCATGCATGTCAATATGTACTTGCATGTATGCATGAGTGAGTTTTGGGAAAACGTGTATGTGTTTGTGTGTGTCAGTGCTTGTGTTTGTGTGTTAGTGTGTGTGTGTGTGTGTGTGTGTGTGTGTGTGTGTGTGTGTGTGTGTGTGTGTGTGTGTGTGTGTGTGTGTGCGTGTGTTATGTCAGTATATGCAAAGCCATGCATTCCCACTTCAGCATATGTGCACAAGTGTGCGTGCAACCGAGCCGGCAACGGAAAGGAATGTGGAGCTCAGCTCTGATGAGGATGGACCCCTCCTCCCCTCCCCTCCGTCCTCCATCTCTCCGTCTTCCTCTCTCTCGCTCTCTCCCTCACTCTTTTCTTCCCTCTCCCTCTCTCCCTCTCCCTCTCTCCCACTCTCCTCTCCCCTTCTCTCTCTCTCTCTCTCTCTCGCTCTCTCTCTCTCTCTCTCTCTCTCTCTCTCTCTCTCTCTCTCTCTCGCTCTCCCTCTCGTTCTCTCTCTCTCTCGCACTGCAGCAAGAAACACTCATCAAACTGCAACACACATCTCACAGTAGCCCTCAGATACAGCAGCAGCAGCAGCAGCAGCAGCAGCAGTGTATGGGCCTGTTAAAACGTGCAAGACATTAACACAACCACCAGCTCAACCCTCCGCTCCCCATGCGACCACAGTCACCCTCATGAGGACCAAATGTAATGGCACCCTCAGATTCTGAAAGAAAGAAAATGAGGAATTCCTGTCGGGGGGCGGGGGGGTGTCCCAGTGGGTTGAATGTGAGAGGGTTTCATCTGTGCAAGTCTTGGTTTAGCATTAGCTTAGCATTAACTTAGCATTAGCTTAGCATTAGTTTTGAGTTAGCAGTGTGAGTGATTATGGTTAGAACAACAGTGTCCCCCTTTGGGTGCAAGTGGGCTGGCTCTGTGTTATAAATCTGTCATCTGAGGGTTAGCTGTGTGTGTGTGTGTGTGTGTGTTTGGAGGGATGGTGGTTGGGTGGGGATTGGGGGGTATCCGCCACGCTCTACGCTCCCTGAACACCATGGTCACAATTCCTTGTCATGCTTTGGCGGCGGGGAGTGCTGTTATCACAGGATGTGCTGCAGGTGTTGTCTGTTTGTCCGATGACATAAATAGTCTGCTGTAAAAGCCTGGGCTAGACTTGAACCACTTGCTTTTCCTTAGAGTTTTGGGATTTGCACACCTGTTCGAGCATTATTACTTTAAAGTAAAATGTTGCCGCAAAAAGCGTTATCCAGGTTATTAGTTGCAGTTCACATTGTGTTTCTGGACATGGCCTAGGTGAAATGATGTTCAGAGCTGACCCATCCACCGTCAAGGGACACATTCTCAAACACTTGGAGCGTGAGCGTAATGCAGGTGGAATGTTATTAGATCTGAGGACGTTATGTTAGGATTATATTTTGGATTACAAATTTGTTACAGTTTTCGATTTCTTGAATATCGAAACAAGCCAACAAGGTCATAAAGTCTATGTTCATGAACACCGGTTGGCCACATTTGTCCGGGTGAACAGTTTCCTTAAAACATACAATATTAATAATACATTTTCAAACGCTATTCATAATTTAAACATAAATATGTCTCATCCTCCCAACACATGCACCAACACATGGCCAGTAAGGTGAGGTTATATTTTTAAAGGAACTCTGATTATACTGACCACATTTAGGGGTTTCCTCTCACTTAATACGTTCTGGCACCGCTCTGGAGCCAAACCACTTCTGCTCTACCACTTCCCACAATGCCACGCTCCTCGCCTGCCATAACCACCAGCTGGCAATCGCTCTCTGTCTCGCACTCTGTCCAAGCACGCCCCCGCATGTCTGCGAGATTCCTGAATTAATTGTGTGTGTTTTTGTGCGTGTGTGTTTGTGTTTTTTTGGTGGTTGCGTGCCATGAACCCCCCCCTCATCCAACCGCCCCTACCCTCAGCCTCTTATCCCTTCTGCATCGCCGGCTCATTTATCAGACTGGCCAGAGAGTGAGTCAAGGCTCCCGCGGTGCAATCGGCCCCCTTGTATGTGTTTGTGTGTGTGTGTGTGTGTGTGCGTTTGTTCGCCGGCGTGCGTGTCTGTGTGTGTGTGTGTGTGTGTGTGTGTTTGCATTTGTGTATGTGTTTGTGTGTGCGTGAAAATGTGTGCGTGCGTTTGTTTGCCGTTGTGCCTGTCTATGTGTGTGTCTGTGTTTGTGTGTGTGTGTGTGTGTCTGTGTGTGTTCACATTCGTGCGGTCGTGAGGTTGATGGGGTAGTATGGGGGGTCCCGCTGACGAGATGGTCCCGCCTGGGTTGTGTGTCTGTTGGGAGGATGAGGGCTTCATCCGCCAACCAATGTCAGGGAGAGAGGGGGGGGGGGGGAGAGAGAGAGAGAGAGAGAGAGACAGAACACACACAGTCAGCCAGCCAACCAGCCTGCTATACAACCAACCAGCAAACCAGCCAGTTTGTTGGTTGATTCACTGAGTCTCTGAAGGTCTCTATAGACCAATGGGATGTCTGGGGAGTGGGCGGGCTTTGAAAGTGATGAGGAGCACATATGCATCACCACGTGTTTGCGTGCCCATGCACGTAGTGTTGTGTTGGTGAACCCCTGCACGTTTTGTGAACACGTGCTCGTGCTCTAATGGGTGTGTGTGTGTATGTGTGTGTGTCGGTGAGGAGGAGAGGTGGGTTTGGGGGGGGGGGTCTCTGCAGGAGGATGTCTGATCCAATCAGGCAATGCCACTGATCCTGGGCTGCTGACTCTGCTCCCAGGCCCTGTCTAGTCCAACCTATCCCTCTTTCTCTCTCTCTCTCTCTCTCTCTCTCTCTCTCTCTCTCTCTCTCTCTCTCTCTCTCTCGCCCGTTCTTTTTAGCACCACTCCACCCCTTCCCTTGACAGCTCGGCCCTAGCAGCATGCTAACAGCATTAGCTACCTGAACTCACCGCAGTCATTTCCTGACTCTGGAAGCAGTGAAGCTTGAAAGTCATTTGAAACTCTTCTCTGTTGTCGGTGGAGCTGAGGATGATGACGATGAGATGAGTTCAAGCAGGGGTCAGCGTGTACATTGTTGGTTATCAGGGTTATTCATTCAGTTAAACACAGGGGAAAACATGTCCACTCAGAGTATTGGAATTGAAAGCTGTATCGACAATTCTTGTTGAAAACCGAATTATCAGCAGAGTTTTTTCCGTATTGCTATAGGTATAGGATAGAAGCAATAAACCAAATGTATGGGTATCTTTTCAAACCTCCCTAAAAATCCAGAATGAAGTAGTTCCTAGGAGAACCATTGGCTAAAGGGTGGTCTTAGATGTGAGATGTAGAAGGGCGGTGTAGAAGTTTCTGGAAGGTTTCTGCTAGCTTGAGCAGAAGGTGCTTGTGTTGCTGTGAGTCTCTCTTGGAGAAGCCATGATCTTTCATGTTTTGCAATATATAAATAAGAATCTTTGTGAACTGGCACATAGAAATCAAAGCTAATTATATTTTAAAGCTTTACAGATGCGATGTTTAGAGCAAAATAGGGTCAGACCATTTGGAGCGCAGTTTTTCCCCCACTATTGTCCTGACCGTCAAGATCCATTTCGTCAGCAGGGGCTGTGCTGTAAAACAAAAAGATCCGTCGCTCACACGACAACGGTTTCGGATGCGACGAGGTGAGGTGTCCATGAAGACACGGCGTGCCAGAGGTCATGGCTGCCAATGCACGAACCTCACAGCAGAAACATCCCCACAAACAGGGCTCCATAGAGAGAGCGGTGGGTGGATGTTTCGGCAGACCTGTGTCCCATTGCAGGCCAGGCTAGCATCGAGCTAACGACGTTGTTTGAGTAACGATGTTTGAGTTCTTGTTGAGCGGTCCACGTTACGTACATTTCTCTCTATGCGCTTGATTGTGTTGGAGGTTCTAAGTTTGTTTTCTAGTCGGGGTCGGGTTAATCATTGTTTGGAATCCTTAATTAAAGGCATTTCATCGTGCCCTCTTAATACCAAAGAGTCCGATGACAGTCCAAGGATATACAATATATACACGTGTTCAACTATTTATTACAGCATTGCATTAAACATGGAGTGATCCCTGCCACTGGCTGCCACTGTTTCCGCCCTGTCCCGGTTCTCTACCCCTACCTCCCCCTGCTCTCCAACCCCCCTCCCCCCCCCCCCCCCCCCCCCCCCCCCCCCGCCCCCCTACCCTGGAGGTGATGGAGGTGATGAGGGGGTGGAGGTGGTTGAGGTAGTGGAGGTGGTTGAGATAGTGGAGGTGGTGGTGGAGCTGTTGTAGCGCAGCGTTGCTCTGCGACACCGGCCAGCCGTAGAGGAGGCGCGTCCAAATTGCCTAAATGCAAAGCAGAGCAGAGGAATCCGGTGTCAGATGTAATGGGTCTGGTTCCTGAGCCCCGTGGCGATGTTCCGCCCTGCTGCTGTTGGAGGCCTGGCCGAGCAGCCTGCACACATCGTGCCTTACGCCCGCACGCACGCACGCACACATAAGGAAACGCATGCATGCACACACGCGCACTCACACACGCGATCGTGCATGTACACACGCACACGCACACACACACACACACACACACACACACACACACGCACGTCAATGCACACATATGCATGCATGCCCACACGCGCACACACACGCACGCATGCACACATGCAGACACACACGCACACATCTGCACACACCTGCATGCACGCACCACGCGCACTCACTCACTCACTCACTCACTCACTCACCATCACGCCTTTCCCCTCCACCTTCCCCCACCCCTTACCCCCTTCAATCCTCTGTGTGCCTCCATCAGGGATCAAGATGGAGTCATTTCCTCCTTCAGTCCAATATGGAAAAAAGGGCCAAGTGTGGTCATGTATGATGTGAACAAGTCATGTCGAGAAGCGGCTCTGCTGTGGAAATGCAGGATTGGCCCCAGGTGTAGTTAAGTCTTCCTTTCCTTGATGTATGTATGTATCATTATTTTTTTCTTCTCCACCTTAATTAAAAGAGACACGCTGCTGTTATCAGTGAGCCACATCTCTGGAGGACTGCCTGCGACTGCCCCCAGGCGCTGTACTCGGATGGTCTCGGCCAATCACGGCTCACCATCCCTCTCTGGACCATCTCTATGGAAATGTTGTGCATGCTGTTTGGTAATTTAACAAGCATAAATATATTTAGAAATGTTCTTTTTCAAAACTGGAAAAAATCCTGCACTTTCGAAATGTTTCTTCTGCAGCTTAAATAGATTTCTGAAACTAGAATGAAACTTGCCCATCTACAAGTCAAATAATCTAGTGAATCTATCTATATACATTGTTTAATTCTGGTCCACCTTTCCCCTCCCCCACCGTGGGAAAAATGTCAGACGGAGGTAAATTGTATGAAAATGATATAGCTGTAACTACAACTCAGGCCACTAGAGGCTGCTAATGAGAAAACGTGCATAGTGCAGATTTAATTCACGTGAAAATATGGAAAATAATTTGGCAATTCTAGGATTGTGGGTTTAATTTGGATGGAGAGCTGTAAAACGCACAGCTGCATGGTTTATCATGCATTTAACTACTCCTGTCCTGCTTCATGTTTTTACTTGCAGGAATGAGGACCAGCATTGGACCCAGGATGTTAAACGTTAGGGCTCTTTGGGTAATCTTTCCTGCTTATGTTGCCATGTGGAACAGGTTATCGTTGTGTCCCTTTTAAAAAAAACAACCTCAACGTCCAGTATCTGTTCACAGTCCTCTGAGACGTCACCAGAGGAGATGATGAGGCTGATTAAGGATTACTGATGAATACACTACACTGTAAATGTATATATTTAACTATCAATACAACAAAGTCATTATCACCGTTACAGATGATATACATCCACCATTCAGCCACTGATGTTTACATCAAAGTGACTTATATGTGAATATAAAACGCATACATTAGTCAATAAAGAGCAGGTAGGGGATAGGAATACAGGGGGAAGATGCCTCCAAAGACTGCAACAATGGGATCCTAACCCAGGCTCCTATTTCCTGGGAGCCGAACACCCTCATCAAACCGGGGCCTTGTATCATACAAGGAGACAAGGGTCAAGCCAATGACGATCATAATAGTAAGAGTTACATGTTAAGTAAAATACAGTTGTTCTGGTCATTCTGTGCAACATCACCAAGGTTGGATTGTTCTCATCATGTCATGTTTTTATCATGTTGAGGTGCACAAAATTGCATGTTTGTTTATGTTTGCGTTGATCTGCTCATTTTCCGAGCTGTAAAACCCACACAGGTTTGTGCAAGAGAGACTTACAAAGGCTTGGCTCACCTATAAAATGAGCCATGCTCAGCAAGCTTGCACATCAGAGATGCGGCAATGAGCAGTTGAACCCATATGCATGTCAGATGTATATGCTTGAGTGTATGCTACACACACACACACATATCTGTGTGCTTACATGTGTGGACATGCATGCATGCAAGAGCACACATACACATATGGTGTACATGCATGTGTGTGCATGCATGCATACACACACACAAACACACACACATCCAACTGTAGTCCCCCAACACCAGCGCAGCAAGCAGGGGCTTTCAGCACTTTCTCTGCTGTTGCATAACACACACGCACACATTCACATCTGAAATACACACATACACACAAACTGAGCCTGAGCAGCAAACTGCTCCACCCCCCCCCCCCCCCCCATACTGCATTTCCCGAACAACTGTGGTAGGGGCTTCCCCACACCATGAAGGCAGGCGGGAAGATATGTTTCGGTTCCCAGGGCCCTCAGCCTATAGGAGGGATGGTGAGGAATGAGCTTTTATTTGTTTTCATTGGACAAGCTAAGTTGGCAGTGGTTGCATTTAAAAAGATCAATAATAAAATAAACAGTCCCCTCCATGGATCACAGTATTCCTGGCAGTACTGGTAGGAACAAGCCTCCCTTGTTGTCAATTAGCATTGACAACAAGGCAAAACATTCTTGCATTGTAAATCCTGCTATACACTGGATAGACTCCAATCCATCCTCTTCCAATGACCCCTGGGAAGACCCATTTAATGATGCTCTGGGGGGGGGGATACTTTGAGCATTATTAAACTCTACGCCCAAACTCTATATAAGTAACGCCCATACTGTATAAAAGTATATATATTGAAGTTGCAACTAATCTGCCAGATGCTGAGATTAGTTGGTTTATTTGGTTGCTTTGCACGTGTAGAGAGCCACGTGTGTTCATGAATGATATATATTTATAGATTCCCCACAAAAGGGAGAGAAGCTATACTTTATTCCTTGAGCACAAACAACGAGGAATTATACACCATAGAACCCTGCAGTGTGCTCTATAAATAGAAGTGGTAATTTTTTTTGTGTTGCCTCGGGATGGAGTTGCATTGCATTTTTACAGGTCATACTGTGATCCTCTCTTAAGCCTCTGCACAGAGACCTACTCGACACGTGACGTCTCTAGAGCCGCCGTCCGCGCGCACCTTTTCATCTCAGAGGATGGTTTCATCGGAACGCCTCATCTGTGCCTCGAGCCGCATCATCAAAACGAGTAGCGCGAAGGTGGGGGGTGGGGGGGGGCGGGGGTGATTGACGTCGTCGTCGAGACGCTGGTAGACGTTCTCTCTAACCCTGTGAAAGACTTCACAGCAAATCAATAGCGGCCTCCATAAGAATTAATCTCGAATCCACACTACTACCACCAACACCCTGGCAGTCCGCCAACCGACGCGTGTGTGTGTGTGCGTATGTGTGTGCGCGCCTGCGTGTATGCGTGTATATCTGTGTGTGTGTGTGTGTGTGTGTGCGCGCGCGCGCGCGGGGGTGAATATTTGTGTCCTTGTTCGCGCGTATCTATGCACGTGCACGCGTATCTATGCACGTGCATGTGTGTGTGCACGCGCACGGTTTAAACAGCCCCCGCAAGAAAATCTTTCCTTTTTTTTAGCCGCGCGCCGCACGGCCCCGTTATCTATAGGTGTCCCGATCGCTCGACTCTCTACTTATCTCGCCTTAGCGGTTGCTGTATCATTTCCCTCCTCCTTTTTCCTCCTCCTCTTCCTCCCCCCTCCTTCTCCCCATCCCCTCCCTTCCTCTCCAAGAGTTCGATGCGATCGGCTCTTGGCCCTGCCGTGCCGAGCTCTCAGTGCGGGCGACAGCGCTGCTGAACATGGCGTCAGACGGGATGATTTTAACAAACCACGACCACCAAATCCGGGTCGGAGTCTTGACAGGTAAACGCAACCCCTTTCCCCATCGGCTCATTGTGTAGTGTATGTGTGTGTGTCTGCTGCTGCGGCGATTGTGCATGATGTGTAGTTTTTTGGGGGGTCTCTTCCACTCGCTCGTCTCTTGCCTTCGGATCCTCTCCCGAGCGTCATACATGTCGGTGGGGTTCGCGTCTCCATCTCTGCTGTTCTAGTTCACCGCCTGTCAGCGCCGGGAGGACGACGCTGCTGGCTTTTAACGTCTTACATATTTTTCTCTGTCACCGGTCGCAACCCTCGCCAGCATTTATATAAATATATATACACCCACCCCGCCATCCCCCTTCACAATGATCCTCACGGAATTAGTATTCGTTCGCATTCGTTCGCGGTGTCCTCTCCCCTCGTCTGCATTCATGGTCGTTGCTTTTTTTTTTTTGGTGTAGGCACGCTTCCCCCCCCCCCCCCCCTCCCTTCTGAACAGAGCACAGTGATGTGTATTGAATAATGCATACTGTATGTATCTGGGTATCTGGTGCCGGTCCAAACCCCTGCACGGTGACAGCAGAGGGTCCTGAGCGCTGGTGATGCCCCCCCACACCCGGTATGGAACCCATCCATACAGCGGTGACACCTCCAGCTGACCACAGACTGGCTCTCTGAAGTGGCGATCACGACAGCTGCTGAGGATGAGCCGTATGTTTTGGCCCTCAGAGCGATGGACGGACGTCTGCTGCTCGGGCTAATTATAAAATAAAGAGTGGAAGAAATCTAAAAAAGATCGGTCCAGACCAGCATCAGCATCGTTTATTAGCACCGCGTCCCGCGCGCCTGTTTGTGAATGACAGCGGCGATCGCAGCCGAGCCGAGTTAACATGACACGACGAGACGTGAGCAGCGAGGCTTCGGTTTCGTGGCTAGAATGCAAGTAGTCATCATCAGACACACACACATACACATACACACACACACTCGCGCACACACAAGCGCGCATATGCACACACGCACTGGCGCGCGCGCGCACACACAGACACACACACACACACAAACACGACATTCCTCTAAACGCAGGCATCCTTTGACGATTACTGCCGTCTCACCAAAACGACGCTCCTCCACACGCGATCCTCCTGCCTCAATCCGCTGTCTTGTTTCTCTGTATGTTCTGTATGTTCTCGGGGTTGCAGTTTTTTTTATTTTCGCTAGTGGCCTATTTTAGTTTGCTGTGCTGTGGATTGCTTTGTCATGTTCGCCGTTCTGACCGTCCGCCCAAAATAGGGGTAGAATACACAAGTATACGCTGTCATGACGGCAAACTACGTGAAACAGAGGGGGAAAAACACTAGCGGGATCCAGAGAGCATATTATAGCTAGTTTCTCTCTCCCCCCCCCCACCCCCCTCCCCCCCCCCCCCCCCCCCCCCACACACACACACACACACACACACACACACACACACACACACACACAAATACACACACCAGCCCCCTTTCCCTCTCGATGCCACGGATTTACAAGAGGTACCTCTGAGTATAAATATGTCACGGGGATAGGTTGGCTTGTGGTGTCAATCAACGTCATGAAACCCGCGCCGTGTTGTTGGTGATTTCGCATGATAAATCCCCCCCCCCCGCCCCGTCGTTGAATGGAAATCCGGCAGTAAAGGAGAGGAGGAGGAGGAGGATATGGTGGTCATGTTTCGGCAATAGATGGATGGGGAGGAGGAGTGTCTGTAGATTCCTCCTGAAATCTGCCAGGGAAACCCCGCTTACCCCCCTCCCCCACTCTCCCCCCCCACACACACACACACCAACCCTCCATACCCCAGCTCCCCACTTCTAGCTGAAGAGAATGAGCGAGACGAGAGAAAGGTAAGGGAAAGGAGGGGAGGGGGGAGAGGAGAGGGGAGGGGGTAGACAGAGAGCGCTGTCCGTGGTGCTGAAAAGCCCGCGTCAGTCACAGCTCAGTGCGGTACTCTTGTTTCCACTACGGTCCATTCGCGGCATCAGATTGGAGCTACGCCCATTTTATAATATCAGCGTGGCGGAGGAGGTACACTTTCTTTTTTTTTTCGGGGGGGGGGGGGGGGGGGGTTGGTAGAGAGGGCTCTATTCCGTCGTGTTAGTTCAGTCAAATCAACCCCCCCCCTCCCTTTAACTCTCCCAAATGTATGGACGATGATGGTGTTCATGATGAGGTGGTAGAACTCCAGTTTGAGGTTGATGTGTAAAGTGTTGGCAATTCACAAATGATGAAATACATTTATCATATATGATAAAAGAAAAATATACATAAGTGGGGGAGGGGGTGTTTGCTTGTGTGTGTTTGTCTAGTTGGGTGAGGGGTGGGGGGTATCAGGGCAACCTCAAACAAGACGTCAAAGAGTGAGTCCATTGCATACTGGTGGTGGATGAGGTGTCATTTCAGTCACATACACACACACACACACACACACACACACACACACACACACACACACACACACACTATGTAAAGCGCTTTGGGTGTCTTCGAAACCGCTATATGAATGTGATTAATTATTATTATAACCATTATGATTATTATACCGTAACCAGACTCTCATTCTTTTCGAATTCTAATCCGTTGGAATTAATCGTGGCTCCAAGG
>NC_136949.1:11466072-11471072 GCF_949987615.1 Pollachius pollachius | reverse complement strand
GATGTTCAGTGGGGACGGGGAGGGATGTGTGTGTGTGTGTGTGTGTGTGAGTGTGTGTGTGTGTGTGTGTGTGTGTGTGTGTGTGAGGAGGTGGCGGTGATGGTGGGAGAGATTGTTCTTCCATACGTTTTGCTGTAGCGAGCGTAATAGATGAACGTGGCTTCCCGCCGTAGGGCTTTCCCGAAGCTAGCAAGCGCCTGATTGGTCGGTTTTTATTCAGCACCAAGTGGATTTGGGCGATTTCCGCGAGCGAGGTCATTCTACACAGGATCAGGATATAATTGAAAATGAAAAGGGAGATACTTTGCAATATTTTCGATCTGATACAATATGATCATTTAAAATTTGTGTTGGTGTGTTTTTGTTTCTGTGCCCTTGTTGGTTCATATTCGTCTTTGTTTTATGCTTGAATTGTACATGCTGAATCTAGAAGCCGGCTGGAACCCAACAATTCACACCAACACAAAACAGTCTGAAACCAGATCATTCACACCAACACTGAAATAGTTTAAAACTAGATTGTTCACACCAATACAAAAAAGTCTCAAACTAGATTGGTCACACCAACACTCAACACTCTAAAACTAGATTGTTCACACCAATACTGAAATATTCAAAAACAGCATGGTTCACACCAACACCGGATTGGTCACACCAACACTTAGGCATTCTAAATCTACAAAGTTCACATCAACACAAAACAGTATAAACCTAGACCAATCATTCTGATCTCGTCTCTTCGGTCAGAACGGGCCTTTTGTTGTACATTCGTCTACACAAGAATTAGTTCATGGAAGGAAAAAAGCATCTAATCCCGCATATATTTTCCGCCAAGCGATGTTCCTGTGTGTGCGTGTGTGTGTGTGTGTGTGTGTGTGTGTGTGTGTGTGTGTGTGTGTGTGTGTGGAGCGATCGCGAGTGGATTATAGACACTCCTCCCCTCGCCTGCCTGCCAGGTCAGGCCTTGCAACGCGATAACCTACACGCCCAGGGAAAACAAGCTGAGTGATGGCGATGGAGATCCAGATTACAGATTATGGAGACGTGAAAGTGGGGCTTGGGGGGGGCGGTGGTGTTTAACTGATGAACCACGCGCAGGGCTGCTGTCGAAGGAAACTGTTGCAGTGGCTAGACTGAAAAGAGGTGTTAATTAGGGGCCTCGGTATAGGTGGTGGAGGTTGGAGGAAAGCAACAGAGGGTGATGAGGACACAGCCAGAGAGAGAAAGAGAGCGAGCGAGAGAGAGGGAGGGAGAGAGAGAGGTAGAGACTCATTGATTCATCATCAGCCCCCGCGTAGCCAGAAGCTGCCATGGCCTAGCCCTTATGTCTGCTATTTGTCCATATCTAATGATGATGTCTGCAATGTATATGCCTCTTTGCTACCGGCCTAAAGTGGGTGGGCTGTTACATGAGGTTGCATCCTCGCTAGCATCTGCTGCTATCACTAGCCATCATCGGCTAACTGTGTACGTCGTACGGAGGGGAAAGTCCTAATGGTCAGCACCCATTAGCAAACTATCTATTTATGGTGCAAAGATGCACCTGTTCTTTCCCGAATGTGGCAGGGCATTCTGGTTAGGGAGTTTACCTATTCATTTAAACAGGTTTTGCATGTACAACCCTGTAGTTGACGAAAAATTACGTGGCCTTATTTAAAATGAAAACCTAATTTAGACAATGTTGGACAAACACAAGCAGTTCGAATGTCTCTTTAAAAGACAACAGTTGTGAGATGGTGACGCAAAAGAGGGATCCTTTCTCAGCCTGAACCGACGGCAACGGCCGTATGAGAGATGTAGACAACAGGTTTCCAAAACTACCTCCAGAAGACGGTGAACGCTAGATTGAATCTTAATGGGCTGAATAGAATCTTAAAGGGCTAGACAGGTTCATGTCGAGAGTTAATCACATACAGAAACATCGTCAAGTCTCATCCTTAGCTCATATACGTACACCGGACGTCGACCTGTATGACGCAAGAGCAGTTCATCTGAAACATCCGACACTGTGCCATGCTGTGGCTGCTTTTGAGTGGCCCTGTGATTCCCAGTCTGATATGCGGGACCGTGGACACCACCTCCCTTCAAGCCAGGGGAGTGTGCGTGGGGCTTATTCTGTGGGCTATTTTGGTGGGTGATATACTTTATTTTATTATTAGTAGTAGTTTATTTGTCAGGGACAATGCAGCGCACATTATTGCATGCATTATTATCACAGTCAATGCCATAGCAATGTGTGTAGATGTGTTGCATATAAGGTTTCTAATCAGTTGGCTAACTTGCAACCCCAGTCCCTGGTCAGGCCTTTCTAAAAAGATAACCCAAATATAATTTTCAAAAGAACTACACAGAGTGAGTTACACAGTCATGCAGCAGATATCAAAATCTACATTTCACAGATTCATGACCACATTAAATCACATTTCACCTCAACGCTTATAAAGAGTTATCCAATAAATAACAATATCACTAAATATAATGTCTAGAATAGTACCCCTAGTATTGCTAATCCACACAGAACTAAAGCATAAAGGACAGGTTCTGGCACATACTGGGACACTGCGGATGGGAGTGATGAGGTGACGTCACACCTAGTCACATCTAGTGTGTGAAGAAACTTGAGATACCAAAATACCTACTTTTGATTATGCGTTGAGTCAACCCTTGACACACTGTTTTTGTTGAACATTTACATCTGAAGCAGATTTAGAATGGTCTTCAAATATATCGTTTGTAGTGCTGACGAGAGTGTTGTTCATTTTGCTGCAAACATTCACTTGTAGTTGTTTAGCATTAGTATTTATTTTTCTATGACCGATGTAGCAAACTTCACTGGTCGTGTCAACCTACCTACCAATTTAGTTTTTTTCAATTTTCAAATCACAATGTGCATAGGGCCAACATCTTGACGTCCTATTAGAAGAATTGGTTAAAGTTGTTAAAATTGTAGGTGTTAAATTTAAAGTGCAAGTTGAAAAAGTTGTCAGTGAATTGAAAAGTAAAGTGTCGATATTATTTGAAGGAAGTGGTCTTGGACACAATACAAAACAAAGTAAACTAACTTTGAATCCTTGACCTCAATTCACCCATAAAGAAAGGAAAAAGGACGGTGATGCTCTCAAAGCCAGCCTCCACGGGTCTCACTTCCCTCTCATCCCACGCACGAGGTACACTCCTCCAGATGTGTGACTTCTGGCTATCACCATTGGCAACGGCCCGTCCCCCTCCCTCTCCATCCTCCTCCTCCTTCCCCGCCGTCCCCTTTGCCCCTCCCCTCTCTTCCCTCTTGACATGCTGCCAAGGAGTCCATTGCCCTGTGACTTGGTCTGGATGCCCCGCCCCCAACCCACCACATCATAAAAAAATTACAATGTATAATTTCACATACTGATACACACATCATCCTGAATGCCGTATTACGAATATTACGAATATACAAAGTATTACGAATTTAAGAATGAAGTGGAATAAAATAAATGTCCACCTTCTAGAGGACTTGGTAAAACAGGGATTTAACTAAATAGCAACGACAACAACTCCCGGTTATTGAACAAAAAATTCTCATTACAGATCATTTTGCGGCTGTGTTTGGCATGGCTGTACATGGGTGCTCACATGATTTACATCTGAATATTGACAGTAATCACAGACAACCATAAACTCATTGGCTGGCTTACACCAGCATCATGTCTACATCCATATCTGTTAATCACATCCATATCAAAGGTGATTAAAACCGTGTTTGATGAAGAGGGGGGGTGGAGGAGGGACGTCGACTCCGGTTGGTGGAGATAAATATAGCACATCCCTCTCTCTCCCTCTCTCACGCATCTCACACTTAAGTCCCATTCGATCTTACACCACCTCTCCTTCTTGCTCCTTGCCTGCTATTTCTGTCCTTGTGTCCTCACCTCTCTCTCTCTCTCTCTCTCTCTCTCTCTCTCTCTCTCTCTCTCTCTCTGTCTCTATCTACCTCTCTCGATCCACCTGCATATCAACATGCAGTAAAAAGTGCTCATCTGTTGATGACGTGGTTTGACACTGGTCATGGTCTAAAAAAGTCCTGAATGTGTTTAATATATGTTTAACAAGACAAGATAACTAGAATTGTAATTTTAGTGGTCCTTTGGAGGAATTGTTGTCTTCATCTGTCATTTTATTTCTGTCTATGGAATGTATGATTAGAATAATATAAGGAATTTAGGATCTTTAGCCCATTCCTGTATCTGCTGTGTTTAAAAGGTAAATTAAAGGTACTGTCAAGAAGACACAAGAGCTTCACTTGAGTCTAATCTATTAGAAATACCATTGTCATCCGTCAGCAAGAGTGTCATTCTCTTTGACCATATTCCTTCTGGTTGATTGCGCCTGACTCTGAATTGGACAATAAGGCTGCCCCCGGCTCAGTTCTGACCAATCACTGCCTATCTTCACTGATTGGTTTTGGACAATTCATCTTGCCAGTCAATCCCAAGATGTGTCAATTTAGATCTTCCCAACTCGGAGAAAAAAAGGAATAAGGGACGGATCAGAGACGGAGGCGTAAAAAGAGCAGTGTTTAGGATTAGGTGACCTCTAGCGGTGAGGTTACAGATTAATCCCGGCAACCCCTCCCAGGCTAACGATGTAGCAGAAGCTACTGTGGCCTGTAAGCTGCCAGTATGTTTGTCCAAAATAATGTTCATGATAGCATCAGTAAACAAGGTTCATGCCATGAGATTCCTAGCTTGATTTGTGAATTTTAATTAGTTATTTAGTCTGTAAAACTATAGGTAGTATTTACAAGTAAGATAGCAATGATGATTGGTAAAGTTCCACATTGTGGTTACAAAAACGCCTCCTCTCTAGAGCTGTTTGTCAGTTCCGATCTACTGTACAAACCGTGGTAAACGACCTGCTCCCTATGCAGATAAAGTGGCCTCATTGTACAGTAACCCAACAGAAAGATTGATATTTCCACGGGATTTTAAACCAATTAAAATGAATATTATATTGAAATT
>NC_136949.1:11458572-11463572 GCF_949987615.1 Pollachius pollachius | reverse complement strand
ATCAGAACATGTGCAGCCATGTGGATGCCAATGTAAGCACATTTCTATTGAGATCAATAAAAAAAAACGTTGCTTGGGTTTCCCTCCTGCACACGCGCACGCAAACGCATCCACGTGTTCACGCACACACACAGAGCCACAGCGCCACACACACACAGCGCCACACGCACACGCGCGCGCGCACACACACACACACACACACACACACACACACACACACAAATAAAGCTTTTAAAAAAACAGGACAAGCAACACCATATGGTTATTCCTCGCAGCATCTTTCTAATTTTCGTTACCATGTAAGCTTTGGCACATTTGGCTAACTCTGCTGGCAGCAGACCTCATCACTGGGATGAATACATAATGGTGCAATCACCACCATGTCACCTGCACCCTGTTAGAATATCCAGATGGCCCCTGCGTGTACCCGTAGTAACAACATCGCTGTAGGCATCTGTGAGCCCAAAACAACCCATGTGACGCGTGACAACGCACTGGTGGTAGCCTGCGGGCGTGAGGCTTCTGGAATTGGCTGTGAGTGTCTCACTGTCTTACTGTCTTACTGCCTCACTCTCTTGCATCCTTAAAGTGGTTCTGAGTGTCTTACTGTCTTACTGTCTAGCATCCTAGAAGTGGCTGTTCGTTTTTTACTGCCTCACTGTCTTGCATCCTAGAAGTGGTTGTGAGTGTCTCACTGTCTCACTGTCTTACTGTCTAGCATCCTAGAAGTGGCTGTTCGTTTTTTACTGCCTCACTGTCTTGCATCCTAGAAGTGGTTGTGAGTGTCTCACTGTCTCACTGTCTTACTGTCTAGCATCCTAGAAGTGGTTGTTCGTTTTTTACTGCCTCACTGTCTTGCATCCTAGAAGTGGTTGTGAGTGTCTCACTGTCTCACTGTCTTACTGTCTAGCATCCTAGAAGTGGCTGTTCGTTTTTTACTGCCTCACTGTCTAGCACCCTAGAAGTGGTTGTTAGTGTCTTACTTTCTTAATGTCTTACTTTCTTACTGTCTTACTGATCCTAGAAGTGTTTGCGTGTGTCTTACTGCCCTACGGTCTTGCAACATGTTTTTCTGCTGGTGTTTATCTTTTTGCTTTCATGGTAATTATTACCAACTATTTTGACTGGAAGATTCCTGCAATACCCTCTCCGTGTGTGCAACGTGCGTTTTTCTGTGTGTGTGTGTGTGTGTGTGTGTGTGTGCGTATGTGTGTGTGTGTGTGTGTGTGTGTGTGTGTGTGTGTGTGTGTGTGTGTGTGTGTGTGTAAACAGCTGCTGGAAATGCCAGTGAGCCCTGGCTAGCCGTGGGCCCCACGCCATCCAAATGTCATGCTACACAGGGGATGAGAGACAATTCACGCACACTCACACACACACCAAAAACCTCACACTCACACTCACACACACACTCACACTCACACTCACAAACCCCCGCTCACACTCAAACACATACACAAACAGACAGATTCATCATGGCATTGGCCTCTGCCATTAGACAGTGGCCTCATTATACTATATTAGAGCTGGTGATCTGTGATTAATACATGAAGGTGTGGGCGTGTCTGTGTGTGTGTGTGTGTGTGTGTGTGTGTGTGTGTGTGTGTGTGTGTGTGTGTGTGTGTGTAGGTGTGCGTGTGCGTGTGTGCGTGTGTGTGTAGGTGTGCGTGTGCGTGTGCGTGTGTGTGTGTGTGTGTGTGTGTGTGTGTGCTGGCAAGAGTGCTGGCAGTTGCGGGACATGATGTTGGCGTTGTGCTCATGAATGAAAGAAAATGGAATCGTGTCTTCAATTCTACTTCTCCCATGACAGAGAGATTATGAGTCAAGAAGTATATTAAGGAAGCACAACCACAAAAAAAAATTCTGGGGAAATCTGATATTCTTATTGTGTTATTACCAGCTATTTGGATGTTAAGAGAACATTTGAACGAACACAGAAAGATGATATGTCGATGCAAAATCTTAGGCTAGCCGAACACACCCCTCGACCTTGCATCGGGGCCTGCAAGTGGGTGTCGTGGTGGTTTGCGATGTGCGTTGTGGGCGAGCGAGAGGGCAGAGACTCCGGACAGAGTGATAGCCATTTCAGTTAGGTGGGTTTGTCGGTTCGAGTTGAGAGAGGGAGGGGCTTCCGATAGAGGTATATCCGTCTCTGCAACATGCTTTGGATATCACTTCGTCAAATCTTCAACTTTATTTGCTCAGGGGACTGTTGTGTATGTGTGTGTGCCCGCAACTTTGTGTTAGATTGTGTGTCTGTGTACATGTTTGTTTGTGCATATTTTTGTGATTGTGTGTCGTATGTGGAGGTGTCGATATGTCAATGTCCTTTACAACACATAATTGCGGCCCATTATGTGCTGTGTTTTGTGTGGTGCGCTCACGGTGTGCTTCGGTTGTGTTGTGTTGGAACAGAATTGAACAGATCACGACCTTAGTGTCCTAGTTTTGGTCCTAACCGTTTGGTTTAGCGTGTTTGGTTTTGTCTGTGTCAAATGGTTTCTTGGTCACCCCATCCCTGCCACGCTGGGCTATAGACGATGGGTGTGTAGCCGGATGTGACGGACAGAGCAGGGTGGGTGATGATGAAGGGTGGCTCTGCTGGCTGCAGTCACACCGGGACGACGCAGACTCTTCGCTTGTGTGGGAAGAACTCTCTTTTAAGCCCATAGCATGATTACTAACTGCCCTTAATAGCATTGTTGTAATTTGAGTGTGTGTGTGTGTGTGTGTGTGTGTGAGTTTGTGTATTTGTGTGTTTGTGTGGGCGCATTTTTTCTGTAAGTATGGTTGTGTGCATCTTTGTGTGCTTGTGTGTGTGTTTGTTGTTTTTTGTCTTTGTGTTTGATATGTGTGGGTGTGTGGGTGTCTGCCTGCGTGAGTGCCTGTGTGCTATATGTGTGTTTTTGTGTTTGTGTGTGTGTGTGTTTGCTCGGATGTGTGTGTGTGTGTGTGTGTGTGTTTGTGTGAGTGTCTATACATGCTTGTGTGTGTGCGTGTGTGTGTGTGTGTACCTGTGTGTGCCTGTGTGTTCATGTGTGCATATGTGTGCGTACAAATGTGTGTGTATTGGAGGCCATTCGCAGGGTGGCTTCAGGAGGTGGAGTGTCGCACTCCTGGCGTTATGTAACTCCACCCCAATTTAGATCCCACTTCAAATAAAGGAAAATCAAGCCCGCCGGTGGCTCCACCCCCCACCACTCCTATGGATATAAATAGCAGCTTCAAATCTTATCTATAAAACTGTGTTGTAGAGGGAGAGGCTTTGAAACACAGCCCAACGATTAGAGTCCCATTGTTCCACTGCGCACCGCCTCCATTCTCCTGCATGCTTACAGTAAGCCTGAGGAGGTGTATGTGTGTGTGTGTGTGTGTGCGTGCGTGTGTGCGTGCGTGCGTGTGTGTGTGTGTATGTCTTCCTGTGCAGCTCAATCTGCACGTATGTATCCACGGATCTGCATGTTAGTGTAATTGAGGTAGTGGCTGACGGCACGATAGTTCGTAAGTGGTGTAGGTTTGAGAGATTGCTCTGAGAAGGAGTGTGTGTGGGTGAACACGTGTGTGTGTGTGTGTGTGTTTGTGTGTGTGTGCGCGTATGTTGCTGCTGGGTGTGCCTTTGATGAGGGATGCTGTGCTCCTGCTGCTTACCCCATTACTCCTCTCAGAATTAACAAGGTTGCTAAGATACGGTGGGCTTATATTAGATTAGGTTATCTTCCGTTATTGCTGTTACTATATTTTGCCCAGCACCATGAAGCCTTTATTAATTTGGAAATGTATCCTGCCATGGAACTAAGACGCTTGTATTCGCACATCACTGCTTTGCTTTGCTTTTCTTCACCTCTCCTCTCCTCTCCTCTCATCTCCCCCCCCCCCCCCCCCCCCCCCCCCCCCCCCCCCACCCCCACCCCCCCCACCCCCACCCCCCCACCCCCACCCCCCCACTGGTTAACAGTAGAGTCGTCAGACCCCCTAGGCAGATGTCTTCCCCACCCTGGACAAGCTGGATGTGGATCCATACCACTATTCATCATTAAACCCATTTAATCCCACGACCTGGGGCCCACTGATTCTATCGCGTAGAAGACTAGCCCCGAGGAGAGGAGACGGCCCACGGTGATGTCACTTTGGACCAGAGTTATTGGTGTATGGGGCTGTCATCCCGCCTACCTGTAAATGTCTGGCCAATCCAGTGCCTGATCTGTTTGTGTTGTGATTGCGTCGAGGAAATTGTTAAGACACATCAATCTTCAGATTGATTGGTGATTGAGGATTGTCGGCCAATGAACCAATGAGTGCGTTGTGGTTACTCGAAGGCTTGATGGCCTGCAGGGGAAGTCCACAACCATTCATAAAGGGGATTCCAGTCTCAAAACTAATGCTGATTTGCTACAAAGCTTTACTACGCTTTGAAAAATCTTGCCTGAGAATTGCAGGCTAAGAAATTGTCAGCACTTAAATAGGGGTCCAAGCCCGCAGGGCTGGAACCCTATTGTGTTTCTGATGGTTTAGGATCATTCTTCTTCTCAAGCTGCCTTCCTCTGAGATAAAAAATCTACAGACAATAAACTTTGCACAATCACAGATATTTACTGTGAAGCGGGTCTCAATTAATTCCAATTATCCAGTTGATGACACTATAATAAGCAAGACTATATTTGGTTGATAGCTTCTTAAACATGTCATTAATTCGAATAACTTCGAATAAATTCCTTGGGTCAAGACAAATCCAACCATGTAAGCAATGCCTTCCGCCTAACCAGAAACTCAGACATTTAACATTTCGTGAATGTAAACCTATTGAACACTCCCTCAAGCTCTATCCATGTCACCCAGTTTTTCAATGCATACATATTCATTGCTTAGTTCAATTCAATGGCTTTTTATTTTCAAAATCCGATGGCACTGATTTACTTCCATACAATGGTGGTAACATTCAAATAAATAGCTGTGACTTGGTGCAGCAGGGCTAGAGAGGACGGCATTAGCCCGCAAAGAAGTCC
>NC_136949.1:11431072-11448572 GCF_949987615.1 Pollachius pollachius | reverse complement strand
ACAATCTCAAACACACACACACGGACAGTACGACAACTCGTGGCCTCAGATGGAGCAGGGGTTGCCATGGAAACGGTGGGAAGGAACCCTAGTTATTTGTGTTGAGCATATTATCATTGTGGCTGAAACAGAAAGGCACAGAAAACCAGGGAGAGGTGATGTGTCCTGACAACCCCTTGACTCTCTATCTCCCTCTCTCTCCTTCCCCCCTCTCTCTCCCTGTCTGTCTGTCTGTCTGTCTGTCTGTCTGTCTGTCTGTCTGTCTGTCTGTCTCTCTCTCTCTGTCTCTCTCTCTCTCTTTTACTCTCTCTCTCTCTCTCTCTCTCTCTCTCACTCTCTCTCTCTCTCTCTCTCTCTGTCACACATGCACACATATTCACTTACACCCACACAGATACACACATGCTTCCCACATGCATGTAACTTTTTGTTTATTTTGTTGCAGCCCTGCTGTTTTAAAACCATGTGTGATTTTACATTGGCACTTTTCATTTGAATGGGGCAAGATAAGTTGCAATAGAATAAGATAAGCTTCTCTTTCTCTTTTGAGACTAAGACACATAGAACACTAGATGACAAAAGATATTGGAAAACTGAATGTATTCGGGATGTAATTTTAATTCATAACATATTTTGTTTCACACCTTTCACTGATTAAGGGCACAAAGTGCTTTGGTCAAATTGATAAATTTTGACCATAAAACAGTACAAACAATAAAACATAAGCAACAACAGACCTTTAAAACACACAGAAGTACAGCACTAGGCATGATTAAGGCCAGTTTGCTTTTTAAAGGCGTCAACTGAGACTGCAAATCGCAGGACTCTGGGAAGAGCGTTTCACAGTGTTGGCGCCACCACTTCAAAGGCACAATGTTTTGTTGTCAGAAGAGTGCGTGAGACAAACAGTAAGCCCATGTCACCTACTGGTGATGTAAGTACAAAGCAGGGCCAAGATGTAAACATGTGCCTAACCATGCAAGGCTCTTTATGGAGTATGAATCCTTACCAGTGTAAAGAGGATAACATGGGTTTGATGTGAGTCATCCTGTTGAATCTGGTCCACAGTCTTCAAGCAGCGTTCTGGACCATTTGTAGATGGTCCAGATACGACTTGCTGAGGCAGGTAAAAAGGGAATTGCATTAGTCCAGCCGGGATGATACAAAAGCATGAATGATCATCTCTAGCCCAGGTTGGGATACAACAACCCTGAAGACATTTCTAAGATTAGACTTGACAGCTGAAGAAAGGGAACCGACACAATAAGGAATCATGGACGCTATGCTTTTTGAAGCATTGATGGGGAACCTCAGTCTTAGCTGCATTTTCTGTAAAAAGTTGTTAGTGTCATAGAGAACTCTTAGCAGTTCTTAAAAGATACCTGAGTTTAGTCTGATAAAACAACTTGGTAGCCGAATAAAAGAAGTAACCTGAGGTCAGTCTCAAGGCTGAATACTGGAGTTAAAATATGTGTGTTGTTTTGTTTCTCCAAAGTTACAGCTCCGTCGTAAATGGGAGGCTTTTCCTGATTGGCTCTTATGAGCATACACTGTCTGACTTATCCAACTGGTGTTTGTGGAGAACGTCTTCCAGAGTTGAAGGCACCACGAACACACACATACACACACACACACAACCACACACACACACACACACACACACACACACACACACACACACACACTCTGCTACAGGTTGTCCATATATGGTTATACTGAGAGACTAGAGAGGATAACTTAGCCTGACTGAGTTTCTAGACTTGGTGAGGGAAATATATGCCATTCCAGTAAAGGCATTCAGGGCAATATATTAAACATAAGCCATCAAAAAAATAAAACAGACCCGAACCAGCACACTTTGATCATCTGCAGTTCAAACAAGGAGAAAGCCCCAATGCTCATCATTTAACTGGGAAAATGGTTCCCAAAACCCCCCAGTGAGTGCTCCACCCTGGCCAGAGGTCCTGGGTAAAAAACCGGTGGGCAGAGCTCGACTAGTGGAGCCGTATTCCACGCTCTTCTGCCGAGTCTCGGTCAGAAACACTAAATCAAAGCCTTAAGAGATAAAGGGATGGCACAGTTTGAAGGACTGACTACCAGTAGAGTGAGCATTTATCAGCGCCATCCAGGGCGCACAGTCCCAACGCTAGCCACGTTGGAATACCGAGCCAAGGGACGCAGGTGTCGGGTCTGATCTGCCATCCCACCAGAATGTCTCGTCAGCGGGGGAAGGCTAGACTGGGTTGCCCCGCCCATTCTGCAGACGATTTGAGTTCCCCATGCACAAGGGTCTGGAGAAGAGCAATTCATTTCTTTCTGCTTCCGATACGTTTTTGCGGGAGCCAATCACCGAGCTGGCTTTTCCCCTTGGCGCGCTATTGGCTGGTTTAACACAATGACGACGGGGAAGCGGCGGCAAGCAGCCAATCCCGTACAGAGTCAGTTGAACTAGGCCTGTTGATCACACCTCTTGTGCTGAAGAAAATGACAGCCGTTTTCCCAGACCAACGTCAAATCTATGATGGAGCTTGGTCTGGCAATAGCCAGACTAGGGGAAGGCCCTATCTGCAGCAACAGTCTGAACAGGGAGTTGATCCGGGGACGGTGTTAATGTTAATGCTATGGGAGGACAGTGAGCGGAGAAGAGGGGGATTCTGTGCGCGTGCGTATGTGTGTGTGTGTGTGTGTGTGTGTGTGTGTGTGTGTGTGTGTGTGTGTGTGTGTGTGTGTGTGTGTGCGTGCGTGCGTGCGTGCGTGCGTGTGTGTCTGTGTGTGCGTGTGCGTGTGCGTGTGCGTGTGCGTGTGCGTGTGCGTGTGTGTGTGTGTGTTTGGAGGGTAAACAGTAAGTCATGTGGAGAGGACTGTACAGAGAGCTTCGGCTAGTCTGGCCTGTTGGGACGGAGCCCGTTGGCCCTAAAGAGAGAGAACCGATCCCCAAAACATATTAAAATGGTAAATCTAAGCTATATGATGAGTCCTTCAGGTGGATCGGAGTCGAGTGAAGAGGCTGAGGATTCTGCTGAAGCTGTTTGCCCCACATCTATTTAAAGAGTTTCAAAGATTGTTGAAAAATGTATTTTTGGTCAGCTCAGACTGCTGACAAAATGCATCGATTTCCACCACATCACTTGTTGCATAGAGGATGTGAGTGAGCGCTGCTGTCCCGGGAGCTTACCCAGGATGTCAGGGACCATGGCTCAAGGGAAGCAGTGTGCGGCTGCGTTGGAGAAACAGATGTTCCTGATTATGGAATCCCCATCTAACAATGATGTCGAGGAGGAGAGGGGTGAGGAGGTGACGGCTGTGGATTGTCATGGCTGGAGAGTGCCCGATCGGTTTCCCCACTGCGTGTTGAAATTGCCAACTGAGGATTGAGTACCGGAGCAGGTGAGTGTTGTTGCGACGCAGTGACATCTGACTTGAGATGGGAACTCCCTGCCGACTAAGGGAAAAGGAAGACTTCCAGAGCATATGCTCACTGCCTCACTGAGATCCATTGCGACGATCCATTGAGGGTCGGGGACCACCACTTTGGCCCAGGACAAAGGAAAGGTTAGGTGTTGAGTAGGAGGGACACAGTGGAGGGGTCCCACAGAACTTTGTCCTGGACAGCTGCACCCAAGGATTACAGTTTTTCTCGATTGTATACGTACAAAAAATGGAACTAGGCACACAATTCTGAACATTTTTGCTAAATTCTAAGCACAAATCTCAAAAACTAATTACCAATAAGTCTAACTCACTTCTCACCTATTCAAACTCAACTGGCAAAACACTTCAATCATGTGTCAGAGCATTAAAGAGGACTCGTGAGCTCTACTGTGTTGTAGATATGGTCCTTTGGCCTGATCAGGATTGGAGGTGGGATACATACTGATTTACATGCAGATCTGTTTCACCTCATTTATATTCTTATTTTTATTGTTTGTTGGCCTACGTTAAGCTTTTTATGCTTTTTTATTAGTCAGTTCTGCTGAACATTACTGTATAAAAATATATATATTTGTTTTGTTACATTTTTGTACTTGTACTTGCACTGATTTCATCATTACATCCCCCGAAAGACAGTCTAAACATTTCTTACTGTAGTGTTTTTCATTTTACTTATCAGTGCAATTACTGTACTGTAATTTACCAAAATAGGTAACCTTGGTGTATTGTCAGAATAATGTTGCAGCATCAACTATAGGTGTACAGTATGACTCTGGGAAGCTGGGATTACGAGTTTAGCCCATTGGAGCTCATTGGATAGACAAATATGCATTATATCCTATTCTGATACGATTGTGTCAATGCAATATTTATATGATATATTCACAGTATTGTATTACAATATGGCAACAGTCTTTATACTATATGTAGCATCTAATTGCAACTTTAAAAAATAAATCTATTTCTAATCAATTTTATACATTGGAATATGTTACATGGCCTCATAAAGCCAAAACATATGTAAATAGTATTTTGATGGAAGTGTTTTGAATTGATCACACCAGTGTTTAATTGATGCTCTCTAAGAGATATTCATTTGATAGCTGTGTTTACTGTTTGGTGGAAAACAGTTTTGTAAGGAATTTGTGTAGTTTTGACAAAATGCTTAACTCTTCTCAGGTTTGTGTTTAGAGTTTTGAGAAATTGAGCTATAGTTTCAGAAAACGTGTTTAAACGATTGAGAAAAACTGTAAGATGAGGAGGTGGTAGTGAAAAGTCTGTTAAAAGTTCAAACACAATACAAGGACGTGTTAATTATTTCATTAATATGTATACCCCAACCAGAAGGACTGACTGATTATTGTTTTTGTAACTATACTGTAAGATGTATGATTAGAAAGGATTCAACTGAAAGACATCCTGCTTCTCAGAGTCTACTCAACAGTCTCACCCAATCGTGCGGGTTGAGGGACCAAAAGCAGCACACCTTGCTCTCTTTGAAGTAGTTATATTATTCCTGTTGATTTCACTCATCATTGTATGGCACACTGTATGGTATACTTTAAAACACTACACTTTTAGCTGATAGGGATTTAAAAGATGCCTTTAAGTACTTTTGAGAGGAGTACTGGGATTGAAAGTGTGATTTTAAATCTTGCATCAGTGGTGTCAAGTGCCACATTATACAGTTCTGTCAACAGTATACTCTCAAATTTCAGGAAGGAAAGAGCCAGGTCAATGCTAGAACTGGGTATTGAAGTAGTGGCTCTGCAGTTTCTTACAGAGTCCACAGGAGATCAAGGCCATATCTCAGCCAAAAGACACTTTTGAGCAGCTGACTGGGCAATAGAGCACAGGGGGCGCTGTTCAGGTCCCGCTTTACCAACAATGCAAATGGATGAAGCGTTGCTCTATTGTGTGCAGCCTTGAGTGCAGGAATGGTCAGAGAAGCTCCTCCATTTATTGTGCACCAACACCTGAATTACGTTGTCCGACCTTGACGAAATACGCAGATGTGTAGCAGGTATTTCATAAAGGCCTTTTTCACATGTGAGGGAACAGGTAACTCGGAGAGGGCACCGCCTTTTTTTGAGGGGCTACCTCAGGTGCAGACCAACAAAGCCCTTCAGGGGATGATGACCACTGTGCTGTAGGATGCAATTCTGAGTTGTAAGAGCTATTGAAGGTCTGATTTATCTGATTTATCTGATTTATCTGGTTCATATTTCTTTGTAGTCAGTGTTGTTCAAGATGTGCTAGATTTCCTCAGAGACTGACTGGCTGCAGGGTGTATAGCTTTAAGCTGCAGAAGGTGCCCCAACACCTTGCTTCTTAAAAAGGGAGATCTGCAGCAGCTGAAAAATTGGAGGGAAGTTTCTCCACTGTGTATAGATTAGAAAATTGTTTTCCAAGGTGTTGAATTCAAGGTTGGGGAAAGTAATGGCAGATGTTATACATGTGGACTATTCCTAATGTGGGCTTGGCAGGCTGATCACTGCCATGTTCATTTGGAACATATTGGAAGTCTCTGGATCATTGAGAAAAGAGAAAGGTTTTGTTTCCATTGACCAGAAAAAGGGTTTTGATCCCGTTAAACACCAGTACCTGTGGCATACAATGCAGGCTTTTGGATTCAGGCCTAGATTCCTAGCTATGATTCATGTCTCTTGTATTTTGGGATAACTCCATTGACTGCCCCAGAGCCTCCTGTACCTTCAAAAGAAGGAAAGAGGACATGGTCTCTGATTCTGGCCAGCAGGTGAGCAGGTTGAAACGAAAAAAAAGTGCCTCATGCGGTACACAAAGGGTTAAATTCCCACTTCGGTACCGCCTCCCAACATACGTCTTCCTTTTTACACTGCCCAGCCGGTTCAGTCGCGGCTTCTCGTAAGGAAAGTTCCTCTGCATCTTTCTCGTATATCGCATCATCTCTCCGCGGTCTTCCTTTAATGCGCCTGCATCACCTTCTCTCCCATGATGGTCAACAGCTCGCGGTTTTCACTGGTTATCGCTTGCTTGCTACATCCTAGACTTTTACCACAGTGTTTTAAGCACGTGGACTCTTTTAAAGATAAAGAGGGTAGACTATCCTGCCTCGTTAGACTGACTGTTAAACGAGCCGCTGGTTTTCCAGGGGGACATCAATGCAAATACGAACCGACATTATAAGGAGTATTGTGCAAGTTAAAGGTCACTCAGGGGCAGGTGGTGGAGCTGTACGGGTCGGATCTGGCTTGAGGGCTGGTCATATGGGCGTGAGATCAACGCTGCTCACCCAACAACATCTAGACCAGTGGAAACATGAACTGAGGGGAAATTAGTGTTCTTTTAGGGATGTTTAACAATGGTTTTAGAAAGCCTGACTGGGATGATCCTAGCCCGTCTCTGTCCCTGAAGGGCTCAGTCTGGTCTGAAGGAGGATGTTAGTCCTGAGTGGGGTGCACAGTAAAGACCACCAATGGAAACGTTACCATCAAACAGTGTCTGTAAACTGTGTGATCTCACTTAAAACAACATTGTGTCTAATGTTTGTCCGGTCTTTCCACACACTGATACAATTTTTAGACTTTATTTTTGAATGCCCCAGACTTTCCACTGTGTTCCCAATTATTATCTGAGCTTTCACATATTTTGTGGAATCCCTTTTGAAAAATCATTTTCATTTTTTTATATATGAAAACATCTGTCAGCTGTCACTAATGGGATCTTTTACATTTTATGATTGGAAGGGATAGATGTCAACCTTGAAGCAACCTTGATGTTTATTTATAAACGTTTTTAATCAGACGTTTGTGGTAAAGGATCTTGATAGATTATAGATTCTACAAAGAAATGAAAGACGTCAAAACTTTCAACAGCAGGTGGAGTTCTGAGTTAGCTTTGTGTGACGTGAAACAAGAAAAACCTACTTTAGAGAAGGGTTGCCTGGAAAGGATAATTTATATTTATTAGTTTATTTAGTTTTTTTATAGTTATTTAAATGAACAAACAAAGCAATTTAAATTAGTTTTACTTGTTTGAAACAAATAATTGAACCCCCTAAACACATACACACACACACATACTCACTATGTAAAGCGCTTTGTACCTTAGAAAAACGCTATATAAATGCAATTAATTATTATCTTAACTTCCTTAACTTTTACTTTAACTTTGTTAAAACAACAATCTGAAAATAATTGTGTTATAATGCTAATAAGTTAGCTTTACAGATTGTTGCTTGCATTCTGCAAATGTATGCGAATAACTGCTGATCTCATTGATAAATTGAGGCATATTAAGCCCAAATAATAACATCCCAATTGTATGTCCATAAGGTGCAGTTAATCGTAGCTTAGGTATAGATCTGTGATAATAGTTACCACAAATGTTTAACTGTATATGTTCTTACTTTTCTTATACAAAAAATAAGTGCTTAAAACTAATTTTACTTAATCTTATGTATTACTCAAACCTAATCAATTCCTCAAACTTGACAGCGACTTAAGTCATTTTCAACTAAGATATCGGTACTTTTCAAGTATGAATTTCTAATACTTTATAACTAACGGGGTACAATTTACTATATTAAACAGTTGAAGAAGTTTAACTAATATAGGTTTTAATAAGTCAAATCACTCTCTCCGTCGCCATCTCTCTCTCTCTCTCTCTCTCTCTCTCTCTCTCTCTCTCTCTCTCTCCCTCATGCACACACACACACACACACACACACACACACACACACACACACACACTCAGACAGAGAGACACACACACACTCACACTCTCTCTCTCTCTCTCTCTCTCTCTCTCTCTCCCCCTCATGCACACACACACACACACACACACACACACACACACTCAGACAGAGAGACACACACTCACACTCCATGTGTTTTTGTGTGTGTGTGTGTGTGTGTGTGTGTGTGTGCGTGTGTGCGTGTGTGTGTGTGTGTGTGTGTGTGTGTGTGTGTGTGTGTGTGTGTGTGTGTGTGTGTGATTGCTCATCCAGAGAGTCACTCACTCTGTCTGACTGCCCGTTATCCAAAACCTGCACGCACACAAACATAAATTGTTGGCTTGCACAGGCACCAAGTCTAGGGCTATATGTACGTTCTTGCATAAGCCCCATGGCTCTGTCCATGATGACACACGGTATTTCAATGTATCTCCTTGGAGGAATTTATTCTAATCAGATAGCAACAAAATAGCATTAAAGGCAAGTGGAAGTTAGTTGATTAGTGTTAGACCTATGCTTCCAAACGTCCAATAAACAATGACGATAAAGTTTCCAGTATTGACGTACGATTTCATTCTTCCTGGCAAAATTAATGTTTTCCTATGGAGAGCTGAACAGGGAGTATAGAGGATCGATACACCTATTTACATATGAATGAAAGAATTCATATTTCCATGTACTAATCCTGTACAAAACATGCTTTGACAGAGGCGTAGAAATACAGAAGAATGCAGGGAATGGGAATCCCCATCAGCAAGTTACAAAATAATAAAAACACACAAACAATAGTGGACATGAACGCCACACAGACACACACAGTCACGACGAACATTAGAACGACTCATGGCCTCAGATGGAGCAGGGGTTGCCATGGAAACGGCGGGAAGGAACCCTAGTTATTTGTGTTGAGCATATTATCATTGTGGCTGAAACAGAAAGGCACAGAAAACCAGGGAGAGGTGATGTGTCCTGACAACCCCTTGACTCTCTCTCTCTCTCTCTCTCTCTCTCTCTCGCTCTCTCTCTCTCACATACATACATACATACATACATGCATACATACATACATACATGCATACATGCATACATATATACATACATACATACATACATGCATACATACATACATACATACACATGCTTACACACAAAGTACGAGGACTCTCCACAGGTAAATATAGACATTATGTGTGTTACAATATATATGTAGTAGTTCCTCCTTAAAAAATATTGCTTTGGAATCAATATTATCTGTGTGTTAAGCACTTGCAACAGCCAAAAGGAGATGAACTATACCATTTCCTCCCAGAAATGTCCCAAGGATAACCACAAGGCTGGTCACTTATATTCTTACATCCTGATGATAACTGGACTGTTAGACAAGACAATAGGATTGTGTTAAAATTGTTTACCCAACTGCATACTCTTTGACTTCCCATAGATATTTTAGTTTTGGGGTGGCAGTAGCTCAAGAGGTAGAGCGGGTTGACTGCAGCCTCCTAGAGTGTTGGGGTGTCCCTGAGCAAGGCATCTCAGCCTGAGTGCTCCTGATGAGCTGCCTGTCGCCCTGCTTGGTTGGGTCGGCCGTCGGTGTGAATGTGTGAATGAATGGTTGTAAGTCGCTTTGGATAAAAGAATCAGCAAAAATCCCGTGTTTCAGACAGAGTCACTTAAACGTGTTTCTCCTGTATTGCAATATAACTTAAAAAAGGCAACCCAAGTCTGCTCTCTTTATTTAAGAATTTCCACAACACTTTCCTTTCAGGAGGAATGTTCAAGGACATTCTCTCTCTCTCTCTCTCTCTCTCTCTCTCTCGCTCTCTCTCTCTCGCTCTCTCTCTTCTTCACCACTCCCTTTTTCCCCTTACCTTTTCCGTTATGCCTATTTCTCCTTCTTTCTTGTTCAACGTCCTCTCTCCACTCCTTTTTACCCCATCTTAAGTATTCTCTTCATCCCTCTTCCCTGTTTTCTATCATTTCAGTTATCGGATTTTGTTCTTGATGCCTATGATCCGTGGGGCCGCAGGCATGTGTGTGTGTTTGTGTGTGTCTGTGTGCATATGCGTGTGTGTGTGTGTGTGTAAAAATACACCCTGTTTTGGGGGTTTGCGTTTTGTCTAGTTCCTAAGAGAGCGAGAGAACGAGGGCTCAGCCCCACAGAGAGCGAGAGGAGCCTGAGCAGAATCCCAAAACGTCTGTGTGCACGTCACGACGCGCCTTCTCTGGCACGCCGTCGCCTGCCCACGATGATGCAAGCCTGCCTGAAAGTGGAGTCAGCGCGCCTCCTCTCCAGTGTCCCGTGGTCCACCAGGGGTCTGGCTGGTGGTGCTGCTGCTGCTGCTGCTGCTACAGAGGTGCCCCTGGGAAAGCCACTGACTCCCTCCAGTGGTTCTAGCCGTGTGGATTCTGCTGACATGGCAGACTCGCCCATCCCTCCCCCCTCGACTTTCACACTGAGCTTGGGAGCTGGATCCAGGGGAGATCAATGAAAGCACTTGGGTTTACTCTCTGTCCATCATGCCGTCGCCGCGTACTGGGACGAATGCTACTGTGATATAAAAGGTCTGTCCCTCTCTCACGCTCTCTCTGTTTCTCTCTCTCTCTGTTTCTCTCTCTCTGTCTGTTTCTCTCTCTCTCTCTCTCTCTCTGTTTCTCTCTCTCTCTCTCTCTCTCTGTCTCTCTCTCTCTCTCTCTCTCTCTCCGTCTCTATTTCTCTGTGCTCTCTCTCTCTCTCTCTCCCTCTCTCTCTCTCTCTCTCCGTCTCTATTTCTCTGTGCTCTCTCTCTCTCTCTCAGGCTGGGGGGGATGATCATGGCTTATAAGATCGTGCCAGATGAACTAGATGAGATCAAGGTAAGCAAAACCACATGCAGAATCTTCCTTTATCCCTCTATCTCTCTCTGTCTCTGTCTCTCTCTCTCTCTCTCTCTCTCTCTCTCTCTCTCACACCCTGTCCTTTCTTTCTATCTCTAGGTGTCTATCTAACATCTCTCTGACTGTGTTGAATATCCTATTTGTGTCGACATGTCGACATGACGTGTGTGTGTGTGTGTGTGTGTGTGTGTGTGTGTGTGTGTGTGTGTGTGTGTGTGTGTGTGTGTGTGTGTGTGCGTGTGCAGGAGACCTTGGTGGACTGGTGCGATGAGAAGGAGCTCAACCTCATCCTGACCACCGGGGGCACAGGCTTCGCGCCCAGAGACGTCACGCCAGAGGTGGGTTACCTACACCAGGGTGTAGTCATGGGTGGTGTAATCCCCCCCCTCTCCCTCACAGACAGCCATACAACAGGAGACAAGGTTGCCTTGGAAAACATACATACACACACACATACACACACACACACACACACACACACATACATACACACTGTTAAATACACACACATACACGCACAAACACGCATCCACACACACACACACACACACACACACACACACACACACACACACATACACACACACACACACACACACACATACATACACACTGTTAAATGCACACACATACACGCACAAACACGCATCCACACACACACACACACACACACACACACACACACACACACACACCTACACACCTACACACAGACACAGACACATACACACACATGCACACACACACACACATACATACACACTGTTAAATACACACACATACACGCACAAACACGCATCCACACACACACGCACACACACACACACACACACACACACACACACACACACACACACACACACACACACACACACACACACACACACCTACACACAGACACATACACACACACACACACACACACACACACATACATACACACAAACACACACATACGCATGCGCACACAAACATAAATGCACACACATACTCATACACACACTGAAGCACACACAGATATACACAAACGTACACACATACACACACATATTCACACGCACGCACACAACTACACACACACACACACACACGCAAAGTTGTGGCGCCATTTAAACGACTCTGCTCACACCCACTCCCAGCAACCCCCATTTGTGCTGATCACAGTCGTTTGTTGCGCAACTGATTAACAAACAACGTAATTAGAGCACCTGTCTCCACTTGGGAAATAACGAGGAAGAAGTTAGATTTGTATTGATCTGCCGTTTTTATTGAATCCTTTCTTGTCTTTGTACCGATGGAGTGAACATAGTGTTGAATCGTGGAGCTCCACATATTCACTTGCATATAGAATTTCAACCTTACAAACATTATAAAACTCATCATAATTAATCACACCACTGCTGCCGAATACATTTCTCATGAATATACTGTCATTCACCGAGTAATTGTGCGAGAGTTAACCGGTAAAATGTGATGTTAAAGTATTGCTTCTGCATTGAATTTACATTTTATTTACTTACTTTTAGTACTTTCATCTGCATATGTAGAATATCAGCATGTAAGGAATGGGAGCGACAAAGAGTTTTTATTTGCATCCTTGTCAGACTTTCTGCTGAAGTGCAGGTTGTGTGGTTGTCATCAGTTAACTTTCACACACTGTCAGATTACCAATATATTTACATTTAGTTCTGTGTATTTTGTTTTTTTTATATTTTTACTCAAAATGCATGTATTAGGAGTCATCTCATGAGACAAGCTCGTGGCTCCCCTGGTCAGCTTTACTGTAATGTAGACTCTGGTTCAGTGCTGTATGAATCTCTTTTTTTATTTATATTTTCTTTATTTACAGTTAAACATTACTTTATGGCAAACGGATAGAAATGCATAAATTCCATGTTTGCTTCCTGCATCTGAACAGTGACGAAAAAATTAGACATCTTTGTGTAATAGCGTCTTTATTTCCTGCCAACCTAATCACATGATCAAACATTTGACCACTGAAAGGTAAAAAAAATGATATCAATAGAATAGAATGACCTTATGCTGAGTAACGTGGTCCAGGCTTTCAGCAGCAGACTGGATTGTCTTCGTTTTCTACGAAAGACTTTAAGATGATTCCAGCTTATACCGTACGCATTCGTCGTTATGACCATCCGAGAAAGCACAGCCAATTCCAGCTGTTCTTAGATCTGTACCCGGGCTTCCAGCTAATGTCGGTATGGATTTCACATTTTTACTCTCTTCTTAAAGCTCTTAAAGTAATGGCATCTTGCCCCACAATGTATTTGTGAACTTTTTCTAAGACAGCAGCCGTCTCAATTGCTGAGGTTATCAGACAGGGCAGTCAATATGCACCACAAATGTACATTATGAAGCCTGGGAAGGAGCTTATTCTAGAGCACTCTCTCACTGTGTGTGTGTGTGTGTGTGTGTGTGTGTGTGTGTGTGTGTGTGTGTGTGTGTGTGTGTGTGTGTGTGTGTGTGCGTGTGTGTGTGTGTGTGTGTGTGTGTGTGTTTGTGTGAGTGCAGGTGTTCTTTGATGTATGTGTGTGAGTGTGTGTTCCTATGTGTGTGTGTGTGTGTGTGTGTGTGTGTGTGTGTGTGCGTGTGTGTGTGCATGCAGGTGTCATCTTCACCGCTTTCCTCAACAATCACAATATCTATTATTTGGTTTTCTAGTTTCTGGTTTCTACGTGTGCGATGAAGCCTTTTCCTCTGCACCTAATACAGTCTCGTCCCCAAACTCCCCTGAAGTTCTGCGTCGGAGCAGAACACAGCTTACTCCTGTGTTCCTCTCCCTCACCCGGTTTAGCTGCGCTCCCTCTGTTGTCTCCCTTCCTTCACTCGACTACACCCTTTCCCTTTCAACGCTGGACGGCTTTCTACTCGGCGTCACACAAGGACACTGCTTTGGCTCGGGCGTTTGAAAAGCACAGAGAACTTTAGCTGGAGAGTGAGCCATCAGGGGCTGACCCCCCAACCACCCTCTAAAGACACTAAACACTGTTTGCTGGATCCATTGACTTGTTACTGACATCATATTGCGTAATCCTAACCATTTTTTCATTTATTTAACTTTTTATCTATTTGGTAGTTTTAGTGAACCAACACACAATGTTTTATTGTGCCTCCTGAAATTACGTTTTCAGTTTAACCGCAGAAGAAGTTCACGTAGAACCATCGTTTGTTTGATTGTTCGTATGCTTGGGGGAAGTATGACATATTTAGTTTATTTTCCTTTCGAGTTGTTTGAGTTGGTGGTTTCATTAATGTTCTTGTACCCATCAGTGTACCCATGCTCTGTGTGACATTAACTTAACCTAGAATCACCTGGCCCTTGGGCCGTATCTCCCCAACACAAGGTCACATGACTCACTGACTCTGTGTTACCTTTAGAACTCCCAACGGACCGAAGGCTGAGGATCAAAACCTACCGTTGTTTTTAGTTCAGTTTTTCTGAAGAAATCTCCCCTGATTTCTTCCACTCTTCCCTAGTCCCTGGGCTCTCTCACACTCACTCACACACACACACACACACACACACACACACACACACACACACACACACACACACACACACACACACACACCTTCCTCTCTACCTTTCATATCTCTCTGTCTCTCTCCTTCGCCCCCCCCTCCCCCATTCCGATCTCTCCCGGGTCCACAAGCCACTTCTCCTTTGAAGTCCTCCCTCTTCTCCTCTCCCATTGCTAATGGCTTGTTTGAAGTGTCACTCAACTGGAGGGTACCCTGCTCCCAGATGGAAGAGGAGGGGGAAGAGGAGAATAGATGAGGAGGAAGAAGAGGAGGAGGAGGCTCCCTCCTTTCCACTCCTCTCCTCTCCTCAGTGATCGGGAGAACAACAACCTCTAGAACAGAGGCACAGATGCGCGAAACCACTTATGATGACACTTGCACGCACACAATTGCAAAAACGCAATGGCCTTGTAATGTGAGGGAACAAATACACATCCACCAAATTTTGAAATGTCTTCGGGGGGCTATCCTAATCTATAATGTTCTGGTATTGCAGGATAATAAAGTGGCTCTGGTGTTTGAGACCCAGACCAAGGTTCTGGCTTTGATCCCCATTGTCCATAACCTACCTGTAGGCATCTTTGAGCGGGATGCCGAACCACATTCCTGCTTCGTGATGACCTGCATCTTAGTTGAATGTGAATCTCTCTGGATAAATCTTTATCATATTGCCATAACCTTCTCCGCCTCCTATGCAACAACTTCTAATTCTCTATAGCCATTTGGTATGAGCTAATATGCCTGGAAATTTATTCCAGATTTCCTACCAAACGCGTTTCAGGGATAAAAACTGACATTTGATCTCTGTTTACTACGCGGGTTTCATTGTTTGTGTGTGAGCATTTTCTTACACATCAGTGAGAATCAATCTCAGGGAAATTGTGTTTTTGTTATGATTCAAAGCAGCAGTAGCTTGTCAGATATCATTTTTAATCTTTCTCTCCACTCCCAAGGTCTGAGGAGGAAACTTTCTCACTGAGCTGTTTTTATGGTCGTTTCCTGGGTTCCCCTTTCCGTAAACAGCGCGGGCAGTCCCTTGCGGTGAAGAGCAGCAGTACCCAAAGCACCATGCTGAGAGTGTTTGTGTGTGTGTGTGTGTGTGTGTGTGTGTGTGTGTGTGTGTGTGTGTGTCTGTGTGTGTGTGTCTGTGTGTGTTTATATGTGTGTGTATGTCAGAGAATGTAATAGCAATATTTGTTTCGTAAACACTTTGCCTTTTCTTTTTCCTTTTCCTGGATGTCATTACCAGCTTTGCTTCCTGACCTCGGCTGCCTCTTACTGGACAAAGTTGTCATAATGTCGAGTGTAAAGCAGCAGTGCCGTGGCTACTTACCCTGTGCCGTGGACTAGAGACCAAACACATCCTGTTTTAACCTCTCTCTCTCTCTCCCCCCCCCCCCTCTCTCTCTCTCTCTCTCTCTCTCTCTCCCCCCCCCTCTCTCTCTCTCTCTCTCTCTCTCTCTCTCTCTCCCCCCCCCCCCCCCTCTCTCTCTCTCCCCAGGCCACTAAAGAGGTGATAGAGCGTGAGGCTCCTGGGATGTCTCTGGCCATGTTGATGGGATCTCTCAACGTTACACCACTGGGCATGCTGTCTAGGTCAGGCACAGCCACAATCACACATGCTGGCACACACACGTGCACACACACACACACACGTGCGCACATACACACGCACGCACAAACACAAGCTTTGTAAAACACACAAACAAAAGTGGCTGTGTTTATGTGTTTGTGTGTGTGTTTACATGTTTATGTGTGTGTTTTTATGTGTGTGTGTGTGTGTGTGTGTGTGTGTGTGTCTGTGTGTGTCTGTGTGTATGTGTACACACACCTGGTTACGTGTTTGTGTTCATGTGAAGATGCCTATGTTCATGTCTATGTCTATTTGTGTCTTTCTGTGTGTGTATGTGTACCCACACGTGTGTGTCAGTGTTTGTATAAATGCGTTTATGTGTTTGCGTGTACATGCCTGTCTGTGTGTGTGTGTGTATGTGTGTGTGTCTGTGTCTGTGTGTGTGTGTGTGTGTGTGTGTGTGGTGTGTGTGTGTGTGTTCGTGTTTGTGTGTGTGTGTCTGTGTTTGTGTGTGTGTGTGTGTGTGTGTGTTTACTTGTGTCTTTGCTGTGTGTACACGCCAGGGTGTTTGTTCATGTATGTGTACCTGTGCGTTTCAGACCTGTGTGCGGCATTCGAGGGAAGACGCTCATCATCAACCTGCCAGGAAGCAAGAAAGGCTCTCAGGTAGGGAACTGTTCCCACTTCCTGTTGCCCACTTCCTGTGGCTGCCTCCTCAGCTGTTGTGGAACCTGGTGGTTAATATCTCCCACAGCTGCAGCTCATCTCCCCAGAGCAGGGGCAGTAGTGTAAAGGAGTGACAGGTATCCTCCAGAGTCAAATCTCACTTCCAATGCCGCTAGAGTGCTGTACACAGCTAGCCAGCTAGTTTAGAGTTTTAAGTCAGCTATCCAATCCTGGGGTTGCTTTTTGAGGTCCCGCCGCGTAGCTGTGTGACATCAGAGAACTGGTGTCGTAGTAGTCGCAGTAAAAGTGCTAGCATTAGGACAAGTTTGGCTTATAAGGCAACTTGTTTTCCAACCAATATGGCCGCCATATAGTCGAAAAACATTCTGACCAACTGTGAGATTAACTGTATTATGGCGGCTGTAGGTATTTGGACTGACCTTTGAAATTAGTAGTATTTTGTGTTAATGATTAAGACTGCTCTTCTTCAAAAGAAAATCTCCCAAATTGTTGTTCAATATCCAGTATGTGACAGATCATTGAATTCTCTCCTGCTCTTCTCTTCTGTGTGACTATTCTGTGTGACAATCTCTGGTTTGGAACACATACATATGGCAATGGTCCATGTCATCTTATCCCACGGCTGCTTCTTAGAGCATCTTCATATTGGGGATGAATGACCTTTGTGTGTGTACACT
>NC_136949.1:11398572-11416072 GCF_949987615.1 Pollachius pollachius | reverse complement strand
TGTGTGTGTATGTGTGTGTGTGTGTGTGCTTGCGTGCGTGCGCGTGTGTGTGCGTGCGTATGCGTGTGTGTGAGCGTGTGCGCGTCTGCATGTGTGTGTGTGTGCGTGTGTCTTCGTGCGTTCGTATGTGCCTTTGGGGAGAGAGAAAGAGAGTGAGCAAGAGACAGAAAAACAGTGCTTATTGGTAGGGGTTAATGTCTAATGTTGTATAGGGTAATAATAGGGTAATGTCTAATGTTGGAAAAAGCACAGCTACAACGCTCTGGCTGACCTTCTGGGGGTAGATTGTACGCTACGGAAATATCCTACTTTGATAGGACAAACACATTTGCACGTGTGGATGAAGTGCTGCTGTTTTCATTTGATAGTGCCTTGCGTGCTATTTGTATTTTTTTGCAGTATGGGCTTGGCAATCCGCACACTCTGCATTCCTCCTTTTGTCTGGCACGTGGCACATCGAAAAAGGCAGTTATTGAGCCGGGGGGGGGGGGGGGGGGTATTGATTAAGTAATTGATGGTGTTATCGATTGTTAGGGTTCCCTTATGAATGCCGTGGGGCTCGTACCCAACCCCAGGCTCCAGTACCACTGCCAGAGCCTGCCAGCACTGCTGCTGTGTCGGGAATGTTCATCCGTCGAGGACTTGACTCACATTTGACCGACCAATGCCACTTCAGTTGTTAAGTCGGGGGCGTTTACACTGAAATGTCATGAAATGTCAAGACATGTCACTCCTGGTTTGGCTTCAGATCTGAAGACGGAATGTGTTGTGACAGTAAATGCTTAGGATCATGATTTGTGATTTAGAGACATAAAAAGAAATAAAAAGACGGATTGTGGGCAGATGTACACCGGAGCAAAATAAAAATCCAACTCCATGATCCTGCGATTGGGGTAGGAAAAAGGGTCACCAACAGATTGCTATAATTATGTATTACTTTTCCATCAGATTAATAAACTATAATAACATTAAATATGTCATTTGAAAGTATAGAAGATTTAGTCAATCGTTTTTGTGGTTTGTCCATGGTGACGGCTAACAGTACTTAGCTCTACTGTTAGCCTGGGTCGTTTGCTAAATGGATTTGCTTGACCTTGAAACCCCAATTATCTACAGGGAATCCGTACTTGGTGCTTGGTTATTGGCAAGCAGTAACTAGAAGGTCACGTTCAAGTCATGTTCATGAATGAAGGAAGATCCTTTTTGCAATGTCAGCGCATGCCTTTTCGGCCACAAATCAATACAGAAAAAAGCTGGTTTAAAATGCAAACTCAGACTTTACTATACTTTACTATTTGTAAAACATCTTAGCTGTCAGATCACATGCACCTGGCACACATATGCACTTTCCACTCTGAATATATTTCCCTTGACACTGATCACGCTGATGGAGGTGGGGTGTGTATCACTCCCAGAGGGCTGGATGTTGTGTTGTGCTAGGGGTGATTGACACACGCCAATCATTCGTCCCCCCGTTGCCCCTCCCCCTGTTGCCCTCCCCCTGTCCTGTTGCCCACCCCACCACCCCCACCTTGTCCATTCCCACACTGAACGTCAATGTCTTACTCCTGGGAAAGATTCCCCCCGCCTTTCCCCCGTCTGCCCGAGCAGAAGGGTGTCCATGGCCAGCATTCAACACGCCCGTCTGTCTATCCCGTCTGTCTCTGTGTGTCCGTCTGCGTTCGCCCGCCATTGGCACTGTTAACCCCTGTTCTCTTGTCACCTCTTCTGTCTGTCCGTCTGTCTGTCTGTCTGTGTGTGTGTGTGTGTGTGTGTGTGTGTGTGTGTGTGTGTCTGTCTCTCCCCTCTCCTTTGGCACTAGGCGCGGCTCCCCTCCTGTTCATCCACCTTAAGCATTGCGGAGGTACTCCTGCATGCCTTCTGTTTGGCCCGTCGTCATGGCATCGCTTGCCAAACACACACAGACATGCAGACACAACCATGCGCACACGCCCACACAAACATCCAGACACACTCAGATAGACACACGCACAAACACAGACACCCCTTTCCCTGCGTTAGGCTGGCCTAGCTTGCTTAGTTTGTAGGACTGCCTCCCCTCAACCACCTCCTCCGGCAGAACTTCCTTGTCGTCGTCCCCAACCAAATCACAAAGAAGCTCTCAAAGCTCTCTGTTCTCAATCTCGGTGTGATTGAATTCGAGATGTCCTTCCGTTGTGTGTCCGCCTTTAACAAACTCTCCATGTCTACGTCGCAAACATCTCCCTGAGCGTGTGTATTGGCCTGGTACCTTCCACACACACTCACACGCTCGCCCGCGCACACACGCACCCACGCACACACGCACACACACACACACACACACACACACACACACACACACACACACACACACACACACACACACACACACAGACACATTGATATACGCACCCTGCAGGAACATCCCAGAAGAAGGATATACTCCAGATTTATTTTATATATATATATATATATATATATAACATCGTATATCCCACTACTTATGCTCATGGCCCGGTGACTTCATCCTCTAAAGGTTGAGGACATAAAATAGTGCTGACACTTGCCTACTGCGATATCGGGTCAGTTATTGATTCCCTGTTTCTCTGGGGATAATGGAATCTGTACTTGGAGTGGTGCAGGGTACCAGCGGGCTCGGGAGAATGACCGGTGTGCCTCTTTGAAATAGAGTTAGGAGGAGACGACACCAAAAACGGCCCCCCCGTCTGTGGCCTGTATGCTTTGAGTCACAGAAGAGATTCAACCGCTAGTGTTTGTCTGAATGAGCTCATCAATTAGCCTTTACTTAGCTTACCATCAGGATACATTTTGCTTCTGAAACCCATAAAAGCTCAAAGTTAACGTATTCTAATCAGGTCTGGATTGAGATGACTGCTCAAATTACATTTGCAACCGTTATCAATGATTATTCAGCTGCTTAGCATATTGCTCGCTCTGCCTGCAATCCCACAATGATGATTCTTGATCCCTGACGATTTTCAGCAAAAAGATAACAAATTGAAATGCAATGGCTATGTTCTATGCTTCAGTGGTGATCCCAAGTGATGAAGTCCAATTGTTAGTAATGTATTCCATTACCTGAAGTTTCTAACTAGGGACAGGAGATTACCTACTGGCCATGTATGTTTATAGGATCTTTTGTGGGAATGTTCATGGTGTATCCACTATTTATTTGCTTTGATTTGATAGCAACATTTTTGTCAGGCAAATAATCGGATTTGGAAGGGTGTGTGTGTCCATGTGGTGTGTGTGTGTGTGTGTGTGTGTGTGTGTGTGTGTGTGTGTGTGTGTGTGTGTGTGTGTCAAAGTCTGAAAATCAATGCAATTTTTTTAAATGAGGATGTGCGAGCGAGCGGGCTGCGATCCAGCACCCACAGATGTGTAAGTGAGTGACCCATGTGTCCTATGGCTTCCTCCCAGGCCTCACGGAGAGAGTTCAGGGCTCACCTGGATGAGGTCATCACACTCAAGTCAAGGTACTCTACCTTGGACCAGGTAAACAAATAAACCTCTAACTCACCTACTATCCACCGGCATGCTGGCTAACCGCCACCACACAGCACCGCGCACAAACACTGTCCGAAACACACCAACCACAACCAACCCCCCCCCCCCCCCCCCCCCCAAAGCCTGCATATCACACCCATCACAACCATACCACACCCATCACCAGCAAACCACACCCACCTCAACCATACCACACCCATCACCAGCAAACCACACCCACCTCAACCATACCACACCCACAGCCACCTCAACCATACCACACCCACCTCAACCACACCCACAGCCACCTCAACCATACCACACCCACCTCAACCACACCACACCTACAGCCACCACTAGCATACCACACCCACCTCAACCATACCACACCCACCTCAACCATACCACACCCATAACCAAATAAAACACACCCACCTCCAGAATATCACACCCACCTCAACCATACCACACCCACAGCCAGCATACCACACCCACCACCACCACCAGCATACCACACCCACCACCACCACCACCAGCATACCACAGCCACCATAACCACACCACACCCACCACAACCATACGACACCAAGCCACAATACAAACAGTGTAACCATGGCGATGCCGTCAAGCTGCTTAAACATGAAGGGTGTCAAAGCTGCTTAGATTTTTTGCTATAAAGAATTATATGGGAGAAAGCAGGACCAGGTTCAGAGCTAGCATTAGCGAGAAATTATAATCTAGACCATCAACCGTCTTCACCTAGAACTAGCATTCCGTTCACTGCTGAGCTTTGAAATAGCCCTGTTCCAGACACACATTCACACACACAGACACACACACACAAACATATTAGGCTGTCGCTTGGATGCAGAAGAATCTGTGCTATACGTTAAGGGAAAGTGCAAATGCACTGTTAATAAACAATCCAAAAAGGGCCAATAATGATGAAAAGTACAAACATGAACTCACAGCAAGATCATATCGGACAGGGAGTTTGGCGGCGTTTATTGGTCCAAAACATATATTTCATTCAATTGTTTTACAATTACTATAAATATCACACATGGTCCGGACGGGGTCGTGTCCCAAGTCATAGGTTAAGCATAACAACACTTGGTGACCATAGCTGATGTTCCGGTGCCCCAGTCAGCCCCAGTCCGCTGCATCCTGCCTCATGCCCATCTGACTGGGCTCCATAAAGCCCCCTCTCTCTCTTGAATCGCTGCCATTTTTTGTAGCGGTCGCCGGGGATTAACTGCTCCCTCGTACCTCCTGCTCCACTCCCACCACACAAACAAATACTGCCACCGTCCATCTTCCAATCATTCTCTCCCTCTCACTCTCACTCTCGCTCTCGCTCTCTCGCACTCTCTCTCTCTCTCTCGCGCTGTTCCCTGCAGAAATATTTCATCACCTATTCACCAAGTCATGTGACTGACATGCTAATGAAGGAATCGTACCTGCTTTCTTTCCATGTGTTTGTGCGTGTTTGTTTGTGTTCACATTTGTTGTCTTCATTAACAGAGGGTGTGTGTGTTCGTGTGTGCGCGCGTGCATGTGCACGTGCACGTGTGCGTGTGTGTGCATAGGTTATCGAGCTAGCTCTGGAGTAGCATATGCTCCGTGCACCAGTCAGAAACAACTAGGACCACTCCCTTAACTCTCACACTTTCTCACCTTCTTTCTCTCTCTCTCTCTCTCTCTCTCTCTCTCTCTCTCTCTCTCTCTCTCTCTCTCTCCCTCACTCTCACTCACTCACTCACTCACTCACACTCTCTCTCTCTCTCTCCCTCTCTCCCCCCCTCAACTCCCTCCCTCCCCATTGAAAGTGTCCGTTTCTTCTTCTTTTAAATGTACCTGTTGCCACCCAACAAGAACAGCAGACATGTGTAGTTTCCATTCGTAGTTTCCTCACGTCACTTTCTCCAGGAGTGACTCTCACGCTGGCTGCTGATTGGCTGATTGAGCCACCACCTATATACCACCTCCAATACCCCCCTCCAACTGGCAGACCTGGCCACCCTTGCTAATCTACACATGTAGTACCAAACACACACACACACACACAAATCCACATTTGTGTACACTGTGTACTGTGTGTGTGTGTGTGTGTGTGTGTGTGTGTGTGTGTGTGTGTGTGTGTGTGTGTGTGTGCGTGCGGCGAGAGTGTTTGCCTGTGTGTGTTTGTGTGTGTGTTCCTGTGAATCGCATGTTTTTGACACATTCACATCCCACATAAAGCAAGCCATTTTCTCTCTCTCTCTCTCTCTCTCTCTCTCACAGTGACGGGTGGGTAGGGGTGGAGATGGGGTGGGTAGGAAGGAGGGGGGTGGGGCTGTTTTGAGGTTAGTTGTCTTAGAGCTGGCGTCCCGGACAGCTTCGGGATGCTCCTCGGTCCCAAAACCCACTCCTCACCCATCCATTAGACCACTAAACGTCTTGTTTCATATGTCTCTCTCTCTCTCTCTCTCACTCTCTCTCTCTCTCTCTCTCTCTCTCCCTCTTTCTCCACCTCTCTCTCCAACTCCCTCACTCTCTCTCTCTCTCGCTCTCTCGTTCTCGCTCTCTCTCTCTCTCTCTCTCTCTCTCTCTCTCTCTCTCTCTCTCTCTCTCTCTCTCTCTTTGTGTGTTAATCCCTTCCACTGTGAACAGACTGTTACAACTCCATGGTTTTATCATGATTTGATTTTTCATTTTTCTTGTTTTTGTTTTGCGCCCACAAAGAAATTGGTTACCGTCTTTATTTTTGGGCTGTGTGTTCACCCATGTGCACATAGTTTCGGTTGTCACTGCTCTCACATTGCATCGTCTCTTTGATCTAAAAACCAAACGCAGTGTGTTCGGTCTCTGTATGTGCCATTGCATTGTGTACCCAAGCTTTTGAACGGAGAGATAACGTACTGTATTGCACTGTACACAAGCGAATGTAGGACGAAGTTAGAAGTAGATCTCTAGAAACCAGATACACATTTTTTTCTTCACTTTTACGATGCTCAGAACGCTTTTTTTTGTGAATTGCCTCTATCACGTGTTTTGCTTGTGGTTTTTTAGACATCTGTGTCTATTTCCTTTGATTTTGATTTTTGCACAATTTGTTCAGTTTACTCACGGGAATATTGTATTGTATGACAAAAACACATCTACGTGGTTGAAAGTTGGTGTTTCTATCTGCTATCAATGTTTGTGAGGGTTATCTGTGTGTTACATCAATTTCCCCGCCTATCTGTCTGTCTGTCCCTCTGTCCCTCTGTTTATCTATCTATTAGCTATCCATCGTTGCCTCTTATGTTCGATGCCTGCAGGCATTTGTGTGTGTGTGTGTCTGTTTGTGTGTGTGTGTGTGTGTTTGCCTCTTGGTGTGTTGTCTGTGCTGGCTTTCGTCCCGGGACAGATGCACTGATGCCTGTGATTCCATTGCTCTGTCCCCACTAGCTCCAGTGTAGGTTGGAGGGGCTTAAAGATGATCGCAGGAGGACCTTCAACTCTCGAGTAACTATCCCTAACCCCACGCGCCCCACCCACAGCACCCACCTACCCCCTCCACACTCCCTAACCCCACGCGCCCCACCCGCTCCTCCTCGCCCTCTCTCTCTCTCTCTCTCTCTCTCTCTCTCTCTCTCTCTCTCTCGCTCTCTGTCTTTTTGTTTGTCTCTCTGTCTGTTTGTCTCTCTGTCTCTCTCTCCGTCTGGTCCCACGCTCTCTCTTTTTGTAGTTGTCCTCTTTGATTTCCATTGTCTATCATCGTGTCTTCTCTTTCTTTGGTTCTGTTTCTTTTGGATCTGACCTCTGTTCTTATCTTTTTTTTTACCTTTCTATCTGCCTTTATTTGTTTTCCGCTTGTGTTTTTTGTTCCACCTTTCCATCACGCGTCAACCTTTCTGACCTCTTGTCCTTTGCCCGCTCCCTGTTTCCATCCCTCGTCCCTCTGCCTGTCTCACTCTGTCGCTCTGTCGCCGGGGGATTAACATGCTCTGCTTTCGTCTAGCCGTGTCTGGTGTGCTGAGTTTGTGCGTAAAGTAGACGCCATCAGGATGCTGTTATAGCTTCACGTTGACGTTGTTGTTGTTGTTGTTGTTGTTGTTGTTGTTGTATATGGCGGTGATGTTGTTTTTCTTCTTGTCATATGTTCTTTGCATTCTTGTCTGCATTTTTTTCTTCTTCTTCTTCTTTGTTTTATTCAGCTTTTTCTTCACCTCTTCTGGCCTTGCGTTCTCGGCTCTGTGGAGGCTCAGTGGTGTCTTAGCCTGTCTGGTTCCTCGCTAGCTCTCTCCGTTTTGTCGCTGTTGTTCATTTCGTTGAAGCTTTTTTATTTATTTTTTTACCCCGTCCACCACTTTGTATTGATGTTGTTTTAATCAAATATATTTTTTATCTGTGGGTTTTCGAAAAGGCCATGCCAAGCATTTTCTTTACTTTATTTTTCTCTCTCTCTCTCTCTGTCTGGTCTCTCTCCTTCTCCTTCAAATGTCTCTCTATTACTCCTCATCCGCCATCTCGCCGACTACACCCCCAACCCCCACTCCACTCACCCCACCCATCTTGGTTGCCCCATGGTATCATTGAGGGACAGTGTGTGAGTGTGTGTGTGTGTGTCTGTTAGCAGGGCATGGATGTGTATGTGTATGTGTGTTGGGCGGGGGGGGAGAGGGATTGGGGAGGCAGTTTTTTTTTCAGTTTTTTTAAAAGGTGGGGAGGAAGGGGAGGTGAGGGGGATGTTGTGTGTACTTCTTTTGACCACTCAACAGCCCCCTGGCCACTCCTTAGACACAAACACACACATACACACACACACACACACACACACGCACACACATGCACAACCTCGGAATCAGCAGGATGGAAATAGGGCTAACAGACAGGGCCAATAGAGCGCGTACTGTCTGGGAGACGAAGGGGGAGTCAGGCAGGTGGAGGGATAGCTGCTGTCCACAGATATACACAGGCTGACCTTTTCCCCTAAAAACTAGCAGCACGCTCCATTGAGACATCTCCACAGGCTTGAGACAGGTCGACGTCTCACAACCGTTTTGTTTTTTTGCCAACATAATTTATATTATTTCAGCCCCTGCTCCCCCCCCCCTACCCGACCCCCTAGCCCCAACAGATTGAACAGAACTCGGTGCATGTGTGTGTGGTGCAAAGTGTGCATCCACCTGTGACCTATAACGGACCTATATCACAACAGATCACCCCCCCCCCCCCCACCCCGTGGTGTAAAATTACACCACAGCATTATCAAAAATTCTGTGTGTTCATGTTTGTGTGTGAGTGTGTGTTTGTGTGAGTGTGTGTGTCCGTTAAACAATCTTGTGGCACAGCATGACCCAAAAAGTCACTTTGTTTGTCATTGTCCAAAATTGGAATAGAATAGAAAATACAAAACGAAAATCTGTCCGGCGTTCCTCTTGTCCAACCTGATGCCGGTGGAAAAAAACAAAATGACCACTGTTGTTTTACGTGGGACCTTAATGCAACCTTTGACCCTTTTGGCCAAACTAGCTTGCTACATGTAGAATGGTAGAGATGTCACAACATGGGAGAAGCAGCCATCTCCCCCGACCACCGGACAACCACAAAAACACCTAGCCACAGTGCAGACCCACAATGTCCTCCATACAGCCCCGCGTCTACCTGTTAGAATGGAAGGGGGAAGACTTATTTTAAATATAAAGAGCAGAAGAACTTCTCATGTCTCTGTAGCATGTCCCAAAAAAGAATTGAGCGCTGGTTTATCTCATATTATCTTGGGTTATCTATTCTCTCTTCATGTACTCTCTCTCTCCTTCGTTCTTTTGCTGTCTCTGTTTCTCTCCCTCTCATTATCTCTGTATCTCTCACTCTCTGTCTTTCTCTCTTCTTCTTGCTGTCTCTCTCTCTCTATCTCTCTCCAGGTGCAGTCACGATGCAGCAGCAAAGAAAATATCCTAAGATCAAGTGAGTATGAAGTCTACTGACTCGAAGGGCCTTTGTTGTCCCATGCACCAGCACGCATGCGTGTGTGTTTGTGTGTGTGTTTGACTGCATGTCCGAAACCACACGGCTTGTGTGTGTTTACCCATGTGCGCAGTCAGTGCACTGCCCACTGTGTGTGTGAGCAGAAAATGCAAGAAATTGGGTCATGATAAAAACAGGCATTTTCTTGTTGCTTTAATGCAGAGGAGGTAAAGAGAGGAAAAGAGTGAACAGGACACAGATACTGAATATGTGTGGAGGATGAAAGAGAGAGAGAGAGAGAGCAGATTGCATTAGTTACACCTTGCTTTGTTAAGTTCAGAGATATTACAAGGTGTATTAATAGACTAGCGGGACCCTCTGCCAAGAGAAGCCTCCACGCAACGGCAGGAGAGGGGGGGAAAGGTATTCAACACCTACAAATAAAATGTGAATGTTCTGTTGCTAAAGCAACACAAACACCCTAGCACACGCAAACACATCAGAATTGTGCATATGCATGTTTCACTGGGTGTCGCTAAATGTCTTCTCTCGTTTAAGTGTGGTGAACCGCCTTGACAGTTGCACATCTTTTATGCTGCAGTATAAACACACACAAGCCTATCAAATGCGGTTGTTTTACTTCACGTGAGTTATACTACTGACAGGATGAAAAGGGCTGAGTTAATTGCCAAAGTCTGATTTATTTAACCGGTCCCCTTGAAACAAAATAGGCGGCTTCAAGTTAAGCTTTGAAGAAACCAAACAAAACCAGAACCAACTCACCTTTTAGACACATGGGGGTGGGCTTCAGTAGCAAAGTGTGTACGTGTTTGTGCGTGTGTTTGTGCGTTGACGCTTTGCCCACTCGTGTGTGCGTGTGTGCATCTGCGTGTGTGTTTCTGTGTGCACGCTGCGTTCCCGACGTCTGCCATGGACAGGTCACAGTGCGGTGGACATCACAAAGGTGGCCCGGAGACACCGTATGTCCCCCTTCCCTCTCACCTCCATGGACAAGGCCTTCATCACCGTGCTGGAGATGACCGCCATCCTAGGCAACGAGATCATCAACTACAGAGGTGTGTCCCCCGGGTCCACGCGGCTCTCACTGCCCCGGGATGAAGCAGAGCGTTTATTCATCATTTTATCTGGGGTCTTTTGTTAAAGGTCCACTATGCAACGTTGTTGCTGGCTTTAAGGCTACAGTGATGGGGTTGAAACGCTCAAAGAGGAACCTCATGCCTCATCTCTTGATGGTGGGGAGGATTTCGAGAGAGGAGGGAGGGCGAGCGGTGATGAGTTTGTGTTTTATCAAAGAATCGCAAAATCACGCATATTGTAGCTTAACGCGAGATCATCGCACGCAGATCACTTAGCAAAAGTCACATTGTAGAGAACAATCGATAAGTCTTCCGTGTGCATTTGAGGTTTTGTGTTTCTGTGGCTACACCTAATTGAATGGTGCAGAAATAAGAGTGGTTGCAGCGCATTGTATCTGTCGGATTGTTGCTTGGTTGGCTGTCTGTCTGAGGCTGCAGATGAGAACAACACTAAAGGAGATTAAAGGACTACAACGCTCAAACTGTCTCCATCCTTTACACACCTACACACCTGCAACAGCAATGCACCCAGTCCACCAGCACCCATGTTAAACCCACACACACACATTGCTACACAAGCTCACTCTATACATTGAGTTGGTTTCGGTTTGGTTTGGTTTCCTTGAAATTCAACTTGACGCCGCCCCTTGTGTTTAAAGGGGACCTTTTCTACAAATCCAACTGTTACTTGCTCATATTTGATTTGATCGAGTCTTACGGCGAGTAAACTCAGCCCTTTCCATCTTGTGAGGAGTAAAACTCACACAAATTCAGATTTTTGTGTGTGTTCATACCACAGTACAACAGATGTGCAACTATATATATATATATATATATATATATATATATATATATATATGCATAGGCACACACACATACACACACACATTGCAGGAATTAAGAAAAACAAACACATACACTCCTTAAATGATACACACACATTCAAACACACATTCATGGCCAAGCGCTTCACTTGTAAGCTTACAGGACAACATGGATCGTTAATAATGTGAAGAAAATGAAGCTATTAAAATCAACCCCTGCCAGCACAACATATCTATACTGATCCGTGTATCACTGTCACACCAAAACGCCTCCCATAATCAGGCAGTGGTTGCAGGTCACACAAAAAGCACACGTCATACACACATCGATGATTGCTTGGATGCTTCAGGAATTCACGTGCGTCTTCTTGTGTGTGTGCTTGCTTTGTCAATGTCGTCGTCAAATGTATTTTCACAAAGTGTTTGGATTACCAAAAGCAAATCCTAATAACGACCCAAAAGCAACATCAATGCACCTATTCCTACTGTCCATCCAACCACACGACTGAAAACAACGGCCCGCTGTATTGAAGCGGATTTCAGGCGGCTGGAGGAAACGACACCGCCGTGCTCTGTTGTAAAAGTGATCCGGTGCAAACCGAGACGAACAGAGGGTCACACTCTGCAGGTCTTCTGCAGCCCGGTGACATCACCGCTGGTCTATTTTTATGAGGTAGTGCACGTGGGCCTCAGTGCACGCTCTTAACAAGCTGCTTGAACGGCCGCCTAGGGAGGCATAGCAGTCCCACCGTTTGTTTTTAAAGAAAGGGTTGGCAGGGTAGGGTATACACTACTACGTGTCTGACACGGCTAAGTATTATATGGATTAGCTCAGCCCCCAATGTGTGTGTGTGTGTGTGTGTGTGTGTGTGTGTGTGTGTGTGTGTTTGTATGTGTGCATAGTTGTCTGTCATGCATTCATTCATATCAGAGCCCCTGATCTTTGCATCAATGCTCAGGTAATAACAGCACACAAGACCTCAAAGACACAGGCTATAAATAGCCAAACAAGACATGGGGTATTTCAAGAGCTCGGATTCTTCTCCTCCTCCACCCACTCCCGTACACTCTATCTCTCTACTGCCACTACCTAGCCTTTCTTCTTCCCTTCTGTCTCTCTCTCATCCTCTCTATCTTTATCTCTGTCTCCCCCCCCCACCCCCGACAGGTTCTTTGCATTTGCTCTTCCTCTTTCTGTCTTTTTTGTTGTTGTTGTTGTTGTTGTTGTTGTTGTTGTTGTTATTGGGGTAATGATACAGAGGATTTTAAAATGAAAGGAAATTGTGTGTCTGTGTGTGTCTGTGTCTGTGTGGTGTGTCAGGTGGTGAGTCATACAGTGAGATTCTGATGCAGGGTGTCACATGCTTTCTCTTTCATCTCTCTCTCTATCTCTCTCTCTGTGTTCTCTTCAACGGTCTCTCTTTCTCTCTCGCTCCCATGACTGCATCTCCTCTCTGAACCTGGCTGTTGACCTCAGACGGGATGGGTCGGGTCCTGGCTCAGGACGTTTATGCCAAAGACAACCTTCCACCGTTCCCTGCCTCCGTGAAGGACGGCTATGCTGTGAGAGGTGAGCATTGAGCTTCTCACTCGCTCTCTGTCGCTCACTCTTTATTGCTATTCCTCTGTTTTTCCATTGCTAGAGGGATATTCATAGTCTGCGATCAGCCCCTGAATGTTTCTTCTTCTCCTTTCAGCGGCCGATGGGCCAGGTGACCGCTTCATCATCGGAGAGTCCCAGGCTGGAGAACAGGTCGGCCCCACTAGTGGAAACACTGTTTAGCTTACTCAATTCAATTAAATTTCATTTGTATGGCCCTTAATCACCATTACATTCTTAAAGGGCCTAACAGGCCAAATATGTATGACACCCCCCAGACCCAAGCCCCAAAAGGTCAAGAAAAACTCCCATAATCAACAAGGAAGAAATCTTGAGGAGGAACGCAGGCTTGGTTTGGTTTAGTTTTAATACTTTAGTGTAGTATGTTGCTTCCTCCCGGGTTTCGCCACCTCTGGACTTGAACCCCGGTCCTCTTTCCCAAGCCCCACCAGACCAAAGTGAAGCGTGGCCAATTCTCCCAGTGAAGCGGGAGTGTTTATCTTTGTGCATTGTGTTTCTCCTTGCGTTCATTACAACACTGTTACATGTTACCCAAAGTACCCTGGCATTATCAGAGCAAAGGAACAGCCAGTGTGATGCAATGAGCCTACATTTCAGTGGGGCAGAAACTACTGGCTTATCACACACCCACAATTGATGTGTTTTTTTTAATATGTATTTTTTGAGCTACATTGAAACATGCTAACTAAACAAATGATGAGTAAGAATTTTAAAAAGAACATAAACTCAACACTGTTAACCACATGTGCAACACCACTCGCCATATCTGCATAAGATATAGAAACGAAAGATACTGGCGGAATAATTCGAGTTAAAACAACGACAGTTCTAGAATATGACCATATCGGCGTCTTTTAGCACAAATTGAAATCCCTCTAACAGCCTGCAGAGTTATGCGATAAACATACGGAGGGATGTGATCACTGAGCTGCCCTGCCCCAACATTGTATGACACATCAACTCAACTAGTATCACCCCCATCATCCACAATTTGATGTCAACGCACCGAAAATAGTTGGAAAGCCTACAGAAACTATAGTTAATGTGACAATCACATTATTAAAAATAGACTTGGAGCAATGATTTACTGAGGAACTATATTTTTTTGCAAGTAGTCCGCTGCCCCACCTGCCCGTAGGGACGGCACGCGCCTGGGTACCAGCCTGCTGTCGGCCACACGGTAGTGTTGTAGACAGCAGTCTAACCGGGGGGTCTGTGTTGGTGTGTGCAGCCCACCCACACAGTGATGCCGGGCCAGGTGATGAGGGTGACGACGGGGGCCCCTATCCCGTGCGGGGCCGACGCCGTGGTCCAGGTGGAGGACACAGAGCTGCTCCGCGAGTCTGAGGACGTGAGTCTCACCGCGGACCTTCAGATGGCCATTCACCTACAAAAGAATGTAGAAATAATGATAAATATCGAATCTTAGAGGTGGTTGCTGGCCAAAGTGGAGTCAACATTGCTGAAATATTGAATGCAGAAAATGTAAAGTGAATGAATTGAGTGACTGCTACTACTACTACTAGTAGGAAGTTATCTGGAGTGAAATTGAATTTGGCCATGCCTTGTCAAACCCTTCAAAACAATATATTTGAGTTTCACAGTATACACTCTTATACAGTGTGTTTGAAAGTAAACAGTACTATACAGTAAACACTACTGTACAGCATACAGTGTGTTTGACAGTAAATACTACTATACTGTGTGTGCTTGTATACAAGCCTTTGGATGTGGTTTTCAGGGCACAGAGGAGCTGGAGGTTCGAATCTTGGTGCAGGCCCGTCCAGGCCAGGACATCCGGTGAGCCTTCTGTTTTGTCATTGTTGTTGGTTGTTGTTGCTCTTCTCTAGCTTTATTTATCACTTGTCTTCCCATACAAAATTCCCAGACTGTTTTGTTATTGCCGCAAAGATAAATACGACTCATTCACAGAAAGATCAAGAAAGGTAGAATGTATGAATAACATAGATCATATAGAGAAGGAATATATTTTGCGATTCCCGAGTGACTACAATACAATGTAAAGAGTAAAACTATCTTGACATCAAGCTTAAGCTACATTTTAGCCTGCTTTAATTACCAAGCGTCACAAAACTGCCCAATATTTCTGGGTCTTTTCATTGCCTTCACATGGTTCTTGCTGCAAAACATTACGCAAACACCTACCCTTGATTATAATGTGTTCCTTCAACTTATTTTTCTATTTTTTTTCTTCCAAACCAACCAATCATGCCCCAGGCCAATCGGCCATGACATCAAGCGTGGGGAGTGCGTGCTGGGTAAGGGCACCCACATGGGGCCGTCTGAAATCGGCCTCCTTGCCACGGTTGGCGTCACCGAAGTGGAGGTGCAGAAGTTCCCCGTGGTGGCCGTCATGTCGACAGGCAACGAGGTGAGCTTTAATAAAAACTAAAAACCCAAAATAACATGGACATGCCCCTTGTGTGTCTCCGGCCTCTTCCACAGCCTGTTCACAGCCTGTTCAAGCCGGGAATGTTGTGGCGTTATTCCGCCTCGCCTTGGGTATAAACCGTATAAACAAGGAAGGGGTTGGCCTTGTGGTTGAGCCTTTGAGCTGGCAGCAGAGGTAATAAGGGAGCTGAATGGAGGATTGTGTAAAAAGGGTGAAGTGGTATGGTGGAACGGTTGGGACATTTTGATGACGTGTTATGTGTACGACTCCATGCTTCTCAATCACTCCTCCTCCAACGTATTTCTGATCACACAAACAGTTGTTGCTTGCGTGGTACAAATGGGCACGGCTAGCAACAGTACCCCAACCATACTCCTACCATCAGTTCATCCACCATTATGGTTGGATGATGCTGGCCAGAAAATATTGAACCGAACACAGCCGGATGTTTGGTTCTGTGAATAATGCCAGATGTTCTTTACAGCAATGTTGTGGGATCGCTGTGCAAAGGGGGCTTGTTAAACAAACAATGTTGTTTACACTTCATCAACAGTGACATTTTATTTGTCAAGGCAATTCATGTTCTCTTATAATGCTAACCTTACCTAATGATAATAACATTCACTGACATAGCACTTTTCAAGTAAAGGCCCCCAAGGTGCTTTGCAGATAAACCTGGACTCTAGGGGCCTCTAAAACAACCTCCAAACAGAGGCCTGCCCTTACCACGCCTGCTAAACAACCCTGAACAATACAATACAGAATGCATAAAGACAGCATACAGTTACCTATAGGAGGGAACCACCCCAACATCCATTCTCTCTGAGCCTGAGATCCAGGTCAGGAACAGTGGCTTCTGTCAAAGGTCAACAACACATTTTCAAGAGAGCGTAGTTACATGCAGAGACAAAAATCTCCTTTTCGTCTCTTCATAGTGCAGTAGACGCATGTTAGCTCTGACTCTGTAGCTTCAGCGTTGTATCATGTGTGTGCGTTTGCGTGTGCGCATGCATGTGTTCAAACTCCACAGTAACTCTGCTATGGTAGGGAGAATATAGGTGGTGTTAGCTGCTTATAACAGTGTTAACTAGCTGTGTGTATTATCAGTAGCCGCTTCATTATGCTGCGTTGTGTGTGTTTGGTGTGTGTGTGTGTGTGTGTGTTTGGTGTGTGCGTGTGTGCGTGTGTGTGTGTGCGTGTGCGTGTCTGCATGTGTGTGTGTGTGTGTGTGTGTGTGTGTGTGTGTGTGTGTGTGTGCGTGTGTGTGCGTGTCTGCGTGTGTGTGTGTGTGTGTGTGTGTGTGTGTGTGTGTGTGCGTGCGTGTGGTTGTTCTGCGCGTTCTAGCTGCTGAACCCAGAGGACGACCTCCACCCAGGGAAGATCCGAGACAGCAACCGCTCCACGCTGCTGGCCACCATCCAGGAGCACGGCTACCCCACCATCAACCTGGGCATCGTGGGAGACAAGTACGCCCTGGCTCTGTCTGTCGTCTGTCAGCGTGTGCCCTCACCGTCCCACGGGGGCCTTGACCCCCACGTCTCTCCGCCTGCATTACTGCTTCCCTAGTGTCTGCAGCACTCTTTCTGCGTTTGTCTATCGATAATGAACGGCTCGCTGTACATTGTCCCACTTATTGCACGTCAATAATTTGACGAAAAATGATTGATTTTTGAAAACAATTATGAACAAAATAATATTGCCTCTATGGCAACGGTGAGAAACGCGGTCCATAGCAACGTTGTGTTATTCATAGCAATGGTCTGCTATTCAGAAATAACAGACTGAATGCCGTAATTGACCCATCAGAATCGAGTATTCACGTATTCTTCTAACAGTTTGTTACATAACCCCTGTACCTCAGTTTTTGGTTCTCGGGCTGCAATAGGCTTTTACTTTATCCATACATATATGTGTTTGCGTGTGTGCGTGTTTGCGTGTGTGTGTGCACCACAGCCCCGATGACCTCCTCAACGCTCTGAATGAGGGAATCAGCCGTGCTGACGTCATTATCACCTCAGGAGGAGTGTCCATGGGAGAGAAGGTACCCTACCCCTGTGTACCTACCCCTTGGATATTGCTGACACCTAGTGGTGGTTAGAGTGAACAGCAGTGGGGATAAAAG